>NC_089237.1:40603444-40790944 GCF_963924675.1 Phocoena phocoena | reverse complement strand
TACTCATATTCACAGACACAAGAATTGGGCATGCAAATCAGGGATCGGCAAACTTCTTCTGTAAAGGACCAGACAGTAAATGTTTTCGAATCTGCAGGCCATTTGGGGGTTGTTGCTGCTTCTCAAATCTGCTGCTTTGCTTACAATACCTAAGCAAATGGGTGCAGCTGTGTTCCAACGAAACTTTATTTATGGATACCAAAATTTGAATCTGATAGAATTTCTGCATGCTACAAAACATTACCCTTCTTTTGATTTGCTTTCAACGATTTAAAAATGTAAAAGACATTCTTAGCTCATAGGCCACAGAAAAAACAGGCAGCAAGCCGACTTGGCCAGTGGGCCATAGTTTGCCAACTCCTGCTTTGTACCATCAACAGACTCCTGAAAACTGGAGGAATTTTTGCCCAGAGAATTTTATTGTGACACCTAAAGAGGCTGCTCCTTCAAAGATATTGTGATGACTTCTTCAGCAATGCAGATCTCTCGATTCCCGAATCTGGTGTCAAGGACGGGCCTCTGAACAGTTATGTTCTCCCCTGCCATCGTAAGGTACCTCTGCATTGAAGGCTGGCTTTCTGATCTCCCCGCATCCTGGATGGGGTCTCACGCCAAAGGAGCCTCTCTCCTTAGCCAACACAAGTCCCACCGGCTCTCTGGCTGTCAGAGGCTTGGCGTCTGAGTCGGTTCTAGTTGGAAGCTTTCTGGCCCCAGTTCTGCTCGAGCAGTTGTGTGCTGTAACAAGTGACGGTATCTGCAGAACACCCAAGAAGCCAGGCTCACGTTTGCATGCTGCCACCACCCTGATAAATATCGCATCCTGAATCTGAGAACCGATTTGACTTACTGACAAGGCAGCCCTCCCTCTTCACCTGAAAGACAAAGCTGGCCGCCCTGCCCGCACATCTACTTTGCCATGAGCCCAGAGGCAGAAGGGAACCACTGCCAGCCAAGACAGCCACAGACGGCATCCCCGCTACCTTCCAGGAAAATGAGGCGAACGCTCCATCAGCCCGTCATTCTCCCTACAGGATGCCACGTGCCCAGCTTGAGGGCTACTTTTCCCTATTGTTTGGGTAAGGAGCAGACCCCAGTTTGGTGTACTTTCTGAGGAAGGTTCTGGGTACCGAGCAGGTGGTAGGATTTAGAGGTGGATTCTAAGCCAAAGGGAACGGCTTATTGTCATCAAGTCCTTTATTCATAATTCATTCAGGCAGTCAACGAATGTTGGCTGTTTGGGGGCAGGCCCCATGCCAGCTGCTGCTGGCGCAGAGGTGGGCGAACAGCTCAAAACTGCCACCCTCCCGGGGTTCCCTGCCCAGGAAGGACAAGGACTTAATCCGTCAGTTACAACACAAAATACCTGCAGAAGGTGCAGGATCAACCAGAGGGAGTGACTCAGCCTCTCTTTCTCTCTCTCTCTCGCTCTTTCCCTTCCTCCCCCCTCTCTCATTGTCCCTCCCTTTTTCCTAAACTACTAAAGCTGACTTCTAAGCTGCCCCCCGCCCCACCCTGGGGCTGTGCTCCCACACCCTCCTTACACACAACTGTTCACTAAAGCAACCTTACACTTTTGAAAAATTACAGTCTTCTAAATCAATCAAAACAAAACACACCTTCATCACCAAGTGACGGTTCAAACGACAGTAACTGCTCAACCTTATACTTTTTCACCTGCAAATCTAACCATGTCACTCCCTCACATCCCTTCAATGGACGGATGGCTGTTACACTTAGAACAAAATCTAGAGCCCTTCCAGGGCCCAGGGGCTCAGCATGTGCACCCCCATCTCTTCCTTCTCCTCTTTGCTTATTATGATTTTTCCAGAACCTTCACAATGTTCTTTCTTCCTTTTCTCCCTCTAAGGGCAAGGGGTCTGGAATCAGGTGGTTGTATACAAATAAATACTGACTAATTAGCTAATAAGCTAATACTTATTAGCTGAGTGATTTGGGGCAAGTTAGTTCACCTCTCAGTGCCTCAGTTTCCTCCTCTGTAAAATGGGCCTAATAATAGTGCCATCTCACAGGCCTGTTGTGAAGATGAAATGAGCTAAAGCACACAGAGCACTTGAAAAATGCCTGGAATGGAGGAGGTACTCAATAATGCCAGTCAGTGCCACTGTCGTCAGCATGCCTCCCCTTTCAGCTCAAAACTTGAATGCCACTTCTTCAAAGAAGTCATCCTGGACACAATCCAATTAAGTGCCCTTTTCATCCGCTCTCATTATATCACTATGTGCGTGGCTCTTGGTTTAATATCTGTCTTCTCATTACACTCTTGGTTCCATGGGGGCTGGGTCCACATCTGATTTGCTTCCTGCTATGTCTCTGTGTCCAGTGGTGTGCCTGGTACATGACAGGCATTAAATAAAAGGATGCTAAAAGGATGAATAAATGAATGAAAAAGGTAGGCAAAGGATAGTCTTCCTAGAGGGCATGACTCTGAGGGGGCTTTTGTAAACGTCAACAGGACTTTCCGGGGATGGTGGGGGTAAAGCAGCTAGCGCCAAGGCATGTAGAGAGGACCCTCAGGGAACCATGAGTGGTGGGAGGGGGTGAGAACTGAGATGAGTGGGATGCCCATTCCTTCATCAGCTTTCACTACCTGTGTGGTGACGAGCGTATCACTAACCTCTCTGAGCCTCTGTTTCCTCATCTGTAAAATATGGAAGATACTACTTGACCCTATCTATCGTGTTGTCTCCCTTGGCGGGGGCCGGGGGGCGCTACAGAGATACATGTGGAGAGGGAGTCTCACACAATGATTGCTGCCACGTGATACGGACTCAGCCAGCGTTAGGACCACCCCCCCTCGCCCACATTCCCTCTTCCCCTGTTGCCCTGCCCTCTGATGTCCCATCCGGAGATACAGCCCTGCTCAGATTCTGAATCAGACTTTTTCTCACTTAAATTTTTCAAAATATTCGTCCATTCATTCATTTTTTTCTGCGCCAGTCTTGTGTTGCCTGACACTTCGGCAACCCTCTTCTCTCCTGTCCCGGGGGTGAGGAACTAAGTCCCACCCCAGGATCCAGTGGCTGGCTCATGGCAGCGAAGGTCCTGAGTTTCTTCCCTTCTAATCACACTGGGAACTGAGAACCTCTCGGAGTGACCTCTGGATCCAAGTCACAGCCTCGCTTGCACCCTCCTTCCTGTGTTGGTTCTGCTTAGATTGATCTACCTCCCAGTTTAGTCCTGAATACCTGCAGGCCACTGAGGGCCTTGATCTCCAAAGCTGGTGTCCCACCCTTCCTCTACGCCTGGACCCCGGGGATAGACCCCTCTATGTGTTTAGAGCTGAATGAACTGGGGGGGTGGGGTGGGGAAGGACACCGGGAGATGGTGGCTGCTGGGGTACATGCCTGGACTGGGGAAGGCCCCAGTAGTGTGGTTTCCCTCGTGAGGATAAGCACCCCTTCCAGGCATCTCATGCACACACCTGGGAGAGCACGACCTAAAACCCACCCTGTCAGTGGCTGAGCCTTTGCCAGAAGCAGCCTTTAACTAAGGGAGGAAAGGGTAAGAGGGCTTGAATATAAAAAGGGACGAGCGGGCGGCTTCTCTCCTTCCCTCTTCCGTGTAAGTACGTTTATGTACCCTTTGTGCACACAGATCTCATGAGTTAACGTGAGTATGGAAAACCCACATACTGAGGACTGACATCCCTCAGAAGCTTATGGAATATAGCAGGGAACCCAGCCCCAAAGTTGAAGTATGACAAGTTCACCTCGAGGGAGAAGCAGCAGCTGCCACACCATAGCAGGGGGTTGGTCATTGACTTCATTTAGTGCTGGAGTTGACATGCGTATCGTCCCTCCCCTTGCTGCACACATAGAGACATCACTAATAGATCACAGCACATGTTCCTGCTGAACCTGAAGTAGCTCTCAGAATTCTTCTCAATAAAGCAAGGACTGCTCTCACGCCCACTTAGGAACTGAGTTCCTTCTGCTGATCTCACATTCCTGGGGGCGGGGGGAGCTGGTGGAGGGTGGCCCTGAGTAAGAAAGGACTTGAGATGTATTTTCTCCCAGCACAGACATTAACCTTAATTCTTGCAGGTGGGCTAAATCTATGCATTTGGGGGAAAAAAATCACTTGTACAGTCTGGGTTGTGAGATATCTTTTAAGTTCATTCATGGTTCATTAGGAGGCAGATTATGGGGCAAAGCCCTGGGGATGTTCCTGGCAGTGGGCCAAACAGAGTCTTAGGATGTTTCTGGCAGGGGCACCTCTTGGCGTTTCAGGGAATTTAGAGACGCTCTCACTGCGGAGGACAGTCTTCCCTGATGTCTCCCAAACTCTGCTGCACAACAGAATCACTTAGGAAGCTTTTAAAAATCCCAACGCCCAGGTAATACCCTGTACCAATTATATCAGAATGTCTGGGGGTGGGTGCCAGGCATCCATAGCTTTTGAAGGTCCCAAGTTTGCAGCCAAGTTTGGGAGCCACTGGTCTGGACATCATACTACTGTAGAGTTACCCAACTCCCTTCTCCTCAAAGATGTCTTCTGAGCTCCTTTGATTCTCACAACAGCTCCATGAGGTCACTTGAACAGGTGTCATTAACCCATGGGACAGACAGGGGAACTCAGCCCCAGAGAAGCAAAGTGGTTTGTCTAAGTTCAAAGGACGTGAGTTAGTGGCCAAGTCTTGGGATCTTTTCTTTCAGAGAAGGAGATGCTGCTACCATGGCCTATAACAGAACAGGAGAAAGATAGATGTTTTCATGGAAAGAGATTATGAGGGTATACACTGAAGGATTAATATGTGGACCCTTAAATAACAGTCCCATCTTGGAGGGACAATTTCCGAAACAAACCGTTCATGTGTGCGCGCGCACGCACACACACACACACACACACACACACACATGCCCCAGTACAGCAAGTAAGGGTACAAAAAACTTCCCTTTTTGGATTTATTTTTCCAGAATCAATGACACTCCTGTCCCACTGACTCTCCTGTCCCAGCCTAAGGACAGCCCAGGGAGCAGCGGTCCCTTTGCAGGAAGGCATCGATGAGGAAAGTGTGTAAATTGCACCCGCCTTTATGAAAGGGAATAGATTCCATCACACTGTTTTCGCAGGCCAAGTCCACAAGGTTCAGTAACTCACATAATGAGATTGTTTCAACCTGAAGGCCAATTGGAAAAGCAATTATAGACCATTACAGTCCCACTGCCCGGCCCCACGGCCCGCCTGCCTCAGCCCCTCTCTTCTGAATCTATCACCCCTGGCCCACCTCTTCGATCTGCACGTGGAGCTGGTGAGGAGAGGCAGGGGCCTGGATCCAGGCAGACTGCAAGGATTCCCAAGAAAATCGGACGAGAGTTCACCCCTTGTAAACAAACAACTCCTAGAGAGGAAAGGATTCGAGCTCATCACATTCCTCCACGTGCCAGACACTGTCTCATTTAATCCCCATTAGCTAATATTTAGTTTCTATCAGTCACCAGCCCGTGAATGCTAAAGACATGATGTCTGTGCTTCTTCTTCTTCTCCTGTGTATTTGCAGACCTCATGAATAGATCACTGCACGCATTCTTACTGAATCCAAATGGGGTCTTGGGTTTTTCAATAAAGCAGGAGGGTCTGTTTTTTTTACATCTGCGTCAGAACCTGATGTTCGGTCTGCTGGACTCACCCTCCCAGGAGATTTCCATTTTACTAAGGAAGAAACGAGGCTCGAGGGGTGAAGCAACTTGCCTAGGGTTGCTGGGAAGTGGTGCAGCTAGAACTCCAGCCCATACTTCTAACTCCAAAGTTTATCCAGAACGGGCGTTCCTAATATCATGCTTTCCCTCCCCTCCATGCCCCTGTACGTGCTGTCTCTCTGCCAGCTTGGCTAACTTCTACTCATCCTTCAAAACCCAGTTATGGGGGCTTCCCTGGTGGCGCAGTGGTTGAGAGTCCGCCTGCCGATGCAGGGGACACGGGTTCGTGCCCCGGTCCGGGAGGATCCCACATGCCGCGGAGCAGCTGAGCCCGTGGGGCATGGCCGCTGGGCCTGCGCGTCCGGAGCCTGGGCTCCGCAACGGGAGAGGCCACAACAGTGAGAGGCCCGCGTACCGCAAAAAACCCCCAAAAAACCCAGTTATGGGTCACTTGCCACCTTTGTAAAGCTGCCATTACTGCCTTCCTCTAACCCCCTGAGAGTTAGGTGTCCCTTTTTCTCCATTCCTGCACTACCCTGGACACACTTCCATTGTCATGCAGAAAACCCTTTATTGTAAGGTTTTGTTTTGTACCAATGTGACCGGATATTGTGATGCATTAAAAGATGAATTTTTCCTCCAAGTATTTAGTGTTACTCCTGCCTTCCCACACCCTCACTGAGGGACCAGCAGGGACCGGGGCATCCTTTACCAACTGCCCTTGAGGTAGGCCTACTATGGCAACACACCATGTACTTGAGCAAACAGCCAGTTTTTGAATTTCATCACAGACTCTTGAAATCAACAAGACAATAGCTTTGAAGAAAAAGGCCTTTAGAGTGTCAAGAGCATAGGTCCACACTTCGACAGACAGAGAAGCTCTACCCGGGCTACTTCTCACCCCACCCCCCCCCACCTGTCCATGAGCTGGATGTGGCGAGACTTGGAGCAGACAGCAAGAGAATAAGATGCTGGTGAGCATTCTGGGTAGGCCAGAGGGAACCTACGTTTGCTTCCAGAGTGAGGAGGGTTGCCTAGAAGAGTGACCAAGACGCCCGTGTTCCTCCACATTGCTCCAGCCTGGGGAGGCGGAAGAATAGGAATGATGGCAGCCCCCTCAAGACTCCTGGGGCCCAGGGAGGCTCAGGAGAGCATCGGAAATTCCATGTGCCCCCAGAGGGATGAGGAAATGACTGAGAGAACTCCTAGGGGACTGTGAGTGAGTGTAACACAGATGGTCTAACTGATCACATTTACCTAGCAGGCAGATTCCCTTTCCTCGGAATCCTCAGGGTTTTCTACCTGGGCCCACCTGAACCTGCCGTGTTCCTCCATCACTGCACCTCTGACAGGGGACAGGCCTCCTTGGCAGGATTGGTGGGGCATCCTGGGCCCTTTCTCATCTTCAGGGCTCCAGCCTCCAGCACTCAGAAGGTAAGAGGAAGCTTCTCGTGCGCCCTATCCATTCTCTAGATGGGCTACTGATGTCCTAGTCTGGTGCCAGGGCCAATGACATCCTTGATGGTCAATCTCTGGAGATCTGATACCTTGGTGTAGGACAGACAGCCTCATCCATGAGGTTCCCACCATGGGAAGCCTTCATGAGACGATGACTGTTGGATGGTCCTAGAAAGGCCTGTAGACATTGGATTGGTAGAGAAGTAGGTGGGAGAGGGGTGCAAAGAACCCAAAGGTAGACAGCAAAGAGGCCAAACTGGGGATGTTAGTGACAACCACCAGAATGGATGGAATTTATGTTTCCTAAAAGGAGAAGTCAGGCTGAGCCACTCAGCTGCAAACTCTGTCTTAGCAAAACATGGGGTGACATCCATTGGCCAAAAGGGTCCTCAACCCCACTCAGTGAAAAACAAAACAAAACAAAACCCAGTCCCAGAGTGCCAACATTAAGCCAGGTTTTGAAAAAAAGGTAGCGCTCTTAGCCAGTGATAAGGCGATGGAAGTGAAAGACGATTTGACACGTGACGTTAGCATATTCTGTACTTTCGAGAGTCGTCAATTCCTGAGAACAGCTGCTTTACTCTACGACCACAATGTTCAGCGAACCCACTGGTTTCTAAGGTTAAACGGGTGGTCGGGCATAGCTGGGGAAGAAAGATGGCGGCCTCTGTGGGGCATTCTCTAGGCCACCCTTCAGCTCCCAATCCTAGTCTCACCTTTGACTCAGATATGGACGGATTCACAGAGCACGCTCAAGGGGGCCTGTGGCTGGCAAAGAGTGGGGACTTGAGTGGAGAAATTAAAGTTTTCAGTCTCTGAATCCAGACTCTTCTCTCCTCTAGCCAGGGGTAGGAGAGCAGTGGGATGGGAGTTTCACTGCAGTCGCGGCTCCATTCTTTCCTCCCAGAAGATACCACCTTTTAAGGTCCTGAAACTACGGTCCCTACGACCCCATCGTACACCCAGATTCCTCCATGGGAAGCAAAGAAGAAAAAACGTCAGCAGAGACTACTTGCCAGCATGACTAAAATGACATTTTAGGCAAGCAATAGTGTGTATGCATGTGTGCACACACGTAGTACAGGGAAAGAGGCAGAGATCTAAAACTTCCAATTTGGGGTTTGAGTCCTTAAGGCGCTTAAGCAAATGTGAGCCAGCCATGCATCATTACAAGCAATATCTAATTTATTGATTGAATCCCCATAAATGTCAGCGAACAATGTTGCCATAAAATAATGTCCTTGTAAAAGACCTGGAAGGCTTTTCTTATGGGAATGAGGGCAGAGCAATGCTTCTACCCAAGGCGTGCAGCTGGGAAGAGGGTTAATGAATTCCACAACCTCCTAAGCCAAGGTGGATGGACTCCAGGAGCTCTATTTGCCTGTCTGCTGGGATTCTGTGTGTGCGTGGCCCGCATAAGTAGGTATGTGCTTGCATAACCACTCATGATCTTCTGTGTGCGTCTACATAGGAACCTATGGGGATTCATAAACAGGTATGGGTACACGCACATTATACGATGTCTGGGTTGGTGCCTTTGTATACTGATGTAAACGTGTACTCTGAGCTCCTTGGGGACAGAGTCCATAGTTCTTTCTTCTATGGGCTCCCATGGCTAGCACACAGGTGGTTCATAAATGTCAAACAAAATGGAAAAGAAGTACATTTGCGTCCGTGAGTCTCTGAAGCCAGCCTTGTTGTGTATCAGATTCAGAGTTGGTGTGGGTTCCACGCTGGGGTGTCGGGTTTGACAATGTAGGTATGCTGCAGGTGTGTTTCTCAGAGAAGGCTTTTTCAGGAGTGTGAGTTGAGTGTGTTCCCCAGAGATACTGGCCATCTCAGGCCTCAGTTCCCCTAACTTCCCAGCTCCCTACCTGGGCTCTGCAGAGGTACCCCAGCCCTAATAGGCTTCCCTCCCTGGCCAGCTCCCGAATTTCCCCAGAACCTGGCCAAGGCAGAGGCACCCTACGGAGCTTCAGTCTCTGGGTTGGTCCCAACTGGAGCATGGTCCTTGCAGGCTGCCACCAGACATCACTTTGTTCCCTGAGTTTTGGCCCTGCAGCCGTGCTCACGGAAGGTCCTGGATTGTAGCTCCTTAGCTCAAACCTGTTCCAGCCCACCCAGCCATATATCCTGACTCTCTGTTCTGGTTCCTGAAAAGGTCTTCACTCCACTTGCCCCTCTTTGAAGAACCCAAATTCCTCTGACCCACCTGTGATTCCTTGGGCAACCTTGTCCACTGCTGCCTGGGGAGCTTTGTCCCCAGGCCTGATGGCACAGCCCTGCTCACCTGATGACACCCATGTCATGTGAACTTGCATCCCTTAGTGATGACGTGAGGTCCGCTCATGACCACTTCCTAAATGAATTGATTTGTCTCTGTTTCCTCCCTTTCCTCTCCTTGCTCTCTAGCTCCATGGAGAGATAGAACACTAGAGCTGGAACTATTCCTAGAATACAGCTACACCAACCCTCTTTACACATGGAGAAACTGAGGCCCAGAAGAGGGATGTGACAGTCTATTGAATAAGTTATTGCGCAGAAACTGTATTGAGTGCTTATGAAGTGCTACATCCAGGGCTAGGCTTACAGTCTATGGGGAGAACGAACAGGTAGGTAGGTAGGCTGGATAACAGTCCAGCGTGATGGACGTTATTACACAGAGAAGCACAGGAGTGGGGGAACAGAGAAGAGGGACTCCGACAGAGATGGGGCGGACGGGGGGCTTCCAAAGCAGGTAACGTGTCGATTGTTTCCCAAGTAGGAGCTCACCCAGTGAAGGGGGTGAGGGAGTTTGGACAGATGGAGGAGCTTCGAATCTAATGCGTGGCTAGAGGCTCCTTTCCAGGGCACCTGCTTCTCGTTTTTAATGTTTCAAAAAGGAGGAGGTAAAGAGGAGTGGAGAGAAAAAAGAGATGAGTAACAAAGGTAGAAGCACATGAATTAAGGCATGCATGCATGCACGACTGAATGCGACCCACGTTATCAGTGTTCAGTCCGTGCTGGTATTTCATACATGTTTGCGCATTTCATCCTGATCCTGTTACGATCATTTGACAGAAGAGGCAACTGAAGCTTGGAGAAATAGAATCATTTCTCCTGTCCCGGAAACAGAGGGAAGCAGAATTCAAACCCAGGTCTGCCCGGCTCTGCCACTGCCTTTTCCACTCCACCCTGCTGTCGACTGATGCCAACCTACTTCAGACATCAGGTGAGAAAAGTCAAACGGTGGTATTTCACTAACTCTCTTCTCTTAGTATTGAAAGGGAGGGCGGTCCTTGTCCCCGACCCACCAACCACAGAGGGGGCAGAACCTCCTTCTGCCCGCCCTCCTGCAGCCAAGGCAACACTTTCCCATCTGCCTAAACTCACATCACTGAATCAAATGGAATCTCTGCCAGGAAGCATATTAATGGGGCCTTTACTAGTCCCCGCATCTGCTGAATCTCCATCCTCACTGGGATCCAAATGAAGTCTGATTTTTAATTCATCACACAGTGTCATAAAGCAAACCAGAGATTGCAGCTAACACTCAAACCTTGTCTCTTTCCAGCCTCTGCAGTCCATCTGCCCCATGGCAGGCGTGCTGCACGGACCCGACCTGTAGCCTCATCCCACCTCATCCCCAAAGCAGCAGCCCTGGGATCACCCAGGGGAGCCTTAAGAACAATGACGCCCAGGTTCTGCCCCAGAGGGTCCGATGTCACTGGACTCGGGTCATTGAGATTCTTAGATGTTCTCCATGGGATGCCAGCAGCCAAGGCTGAGCACCTCTAGCTCAGGTTGCGCCCTTCCCTGAGGCATTTGGGATTCAGACAGCCTCATGCTTTGAAACACGCTTTTGATACTGGCCCACCCTGACCCTGCTTATGTTTGGAAAATGAATCTTCTGTTTTTCTCTGTTTCAGGGCTCCCCCTATTTCCCCAGACTCTCTAGGGCTGAGGCCTGCCTCGTTCTTGCCATGGTCCTATCCTCTGCATACAGATGGGCTGCATACAGATGTACGACCTGTTCACACATCTTACTAATGCTGTCCTCGGCTGAGTCCTGGATTCCCACCTAATCAGGTCAGCCCCCTGCCATCTTGGGGGTAAGTTCCATGAAAGGGAAACAGTACCATTTGGGAGGCAGAAGATCCTTGGTTCAAATTCTAGCCTGGATACTCACCAGCTATGTAACCTCCTGATCGGTGGTTTTCTCACCTGTTAAATTGTTGCTAGAGTTATTTATTTCTGTGCAGCAAACCAACCGAAAACTTCAGGGCTTAAAACAATGGAACTCATTTTGCTTAAGAGTCCACAATTTGGGCAGGGCTTGGCAGGAGCAGCCCACCTCTGCTCTACTCAGTGTCAACCGGGGGCAGACTCCCAAGGCTTACGTCCAAGAGAGAGCCGGGTGAAGCTGCCTCTTTTATGACCCAGCATCGGTAACCATGTGGCATCCCTTCCCCTCATTCTCTGCATCAGGGCGGTTAAAAGGGTCCCCCTGGATGCCAGGGGTGAGGAAATAGGCTCCTTCCCTTTGTGAGAGTGGAGCAAGGTTCGGGAAGAGCACGTGGAAAGTACTGTCACAGCCACTTTGGGAAAATGCCATCTTCCACAATGGGAATACCAATGCTCTGCTGTAAAACAGACTTATTGTGGTGATTCGGAAATGCATCCCATCATCGGAGAAATGCAAGTCAAAGCTACCATGAGGTGTCACCTCACACCGGTCAGAATGGCCATCATCAAAAAGTCTACGAACAGTAAATGCTGGAGAGGGTGTGGAGAAAAGGGAACCCTCCTGCACTGTCGGTGGGAATGTCAATTGGTACAGCCACTACGGAGAACAGTATGGAGGCTCCTTAAAAAACTAAAAAGAGAACTACCATACGACCCAGCAATCCCACTACTGGGCATATACCCTGAGAAAACCATAATTCAAAAAGAGTCATGTACCACCACGTTCATTGCAGCTCTATTTACAATAGCCAGGACATGTAAGCAACCTAAGTGTCCATCGACAGCTGAATGGATAATGGATGTGGCACATATATACAATGGAATATTACTCAGCCATGAAAAGGAATGAAATCGAGTTATTTGTAGTGAGGTGGATGGACCTAGAGTCTGTCATACAGAGTGAAGTAAGTCAGAAAGAGAAAGACAAATACCGTATGCTAACACATATATATGGAATCCAAAAAAAAAAAATGGTTCTGATGAACCTAGGGGCAGGACAGGTGTAAAGACTCAGACATAGAGAATGGACTTGAGGACACGGGGATGGGTAAGGGTAAGCTGGAACGAAGTGAGAGAGTGGCATGGACATATATATACTCCCAAATGTAAAATAGATAGCTAGTGGGAAGCAGCCGCATAACACAGGGAGATCAGTTTGGTGCTTTGTGTCCACCTAGAGGGGTGGGATAGGGAGGGTGGGAGGGAGACACAAGAGGGAGGGGATATGGGGACATACGTATATGTATAGCTGATTCACTTTATTATACAGCAGAAACTAACACACCATTGTAAAGCAGTTATACTCCAATGAAGATGTTAAAAAAAATGCATCCTAAACTCTTCACCTAAACGAGCTAGTCTTTATTGTTACTAAGCTCTTTGCATATATCATCTCACTGCGACCTCACAGCACCTCTAGGAAGGAGGTGTTCTTCTCCTCATTTTAGGGAGGTGAGAACTGCGCGGTTCAGAGGGGTTGGGGGGCCAGCCCAGGGTACCCACTCTGAGTGATAGGTTTGGACTTGGAAACTGGGTGGCTCCAGAGCAATGGTCCTCAGCCAGGGTGATTTTTGTCCCCCAGGGATAAAGGCAATTCCTGGTGCCATTTTTGGTTGTCACAATTTGGGACTGGGGGGCTGCTACGGGCCTCTAGTGGGAGAGGTCAAGGATGCCACAAAACATCCTATAAGGCACAGGACTGTCCCCTGCCCCACAATAAGGAATCATCCAGCCTAACAAGTCAATAGCACCAAGGCTGAGGACCCCTAATCTAGAGATGATTTTCTTCATCACTACCATATTATTGGCATTTCTTCATGTCAGTGTCTGCCCCCTAATTCCTCTACCATCCCACCATCTTTCCTAGACTAGCCCTTGGTTGACGTTTGTTCTACTGGATTCGGAATTGTTTACAGCACCTAAAACCAGGCATGCCCTCCAAAGCCCTGCTTTGCTCACAGGGTTTGTATCCAGGTCTAGAAGTGAGTGATCTCAGGCTGCCTTATCCCTCGGGGTCTACAAGCCCAGGTTCAGCTGTGCCGGGAGACAAAGCACCATGCTGGTGGCGTAGGAGTTTGTTAGGTTAGGAGAGTTGCGTGCTATTTAAGAAAAGACCTGGAAAAATGCTTTTTGAAGCCTGTGGACTGAGAGTTACTCTTTCCCCAAGAGCTCTTCATAGAGGGAGTGGGAGATAAGTCTCCAGCTCCAGGAAGGAAGGGGCAACAGTGTTCTTTCACATTTGCGTCAATGTTTGTACAATTCAGTCTGTAGTCAGATATTTTTAAAGCACAACAAATTAACCTTTAGCTTAAAGGTATGCTTTTGTTGCCCTTTCCTCCTCTCTCAGCTGCTCATGGGCAAGCTGCCTAATGAACACAGTTCAGATCCATTAGAGGCTGGGCAGATGCTGGGTCCAGCATGAAGTCAGCCTTTGAGGGCTTTTAGGGAGAGTTAGGAAACTGTGACAGTGGGAGAGGAGATACATTCATTCCAAGACAATAATTGCATTTATGTTCTTTACTGAGAACTCCATTAATTCTGGTTGTGGTCAAGGCCTGGTATGCCAAGGGCACCCTCTGGAATGAAGTTGTCTTCTAATGTGGCCATAACCATGACAAGTGGACTAAACGCAAGCTCAGGCATCACTGCAGTTCCTGAAATTCTAATATTGGGGCTGCCAGGGGAGGCAGGGTGGCAACAGTGTTGGAGGCAAACAAACTTGGCTTTGAATCCTGGACCTGACACTAACCTGCTGTGTGACCTTGGGCAAGTCACTTGACCTCTCTGAGTAACAAAAAGCATCAAACACAATGACACACAGTAGAAGCTCAATGTACAGGCATCACTATTATTGTTCTTAATCCAGTCCTGCAGAAGCTGCAAATCTGATCTGGAAAGAGAAGCTACTGGAGTTCCTAGGGTTGTCATTTGGAAATCTGTATGTCACCTGAGGCTCAGAGCCCTGCCTCTGAAGTCTCTTTGCTGTTCACTTTCCACGGCTACAAACCTGAGACCCTCGTTGGGGGTCACGGTCAGATATGAGGCAATGACATAGACTTGAGCTGCCCATGGTAGGCACATGGGCTACTAAGAACTTGAAATATGGTTGATGTGGCTATCTGAATTTTAAATTTTAATTAATTTACATTTAAATTAAAACACTGTTACTAGATTCAGTTATTGGAAGACCTTTAAGTATGCTTGGAACAAGTTGGTATGCAAACCTACTTTTTCAATTGTGACTTTTATGAGATATAAAACATTGAAAACTGAGATGGCTGTAAGTATAAAACACACACCAGATTCTGAAGACTTTGTATCAATACAAAATCAAATGTAAGCTATCTCATTAATAATTTTTTTATTGATTACATCTTGACATTGATTACATGTTGAAATATTTTGGATATTTGGGGTTAAATAAAATACATTCTTAAAGGTAATTTCACTTGTCTCTTTTTACATCTTCTAAATGTGGCTATTAGAAAATGTAAAATTACATGTATGGCTTGCATTGTATTTCTATTGGCCAGGAAACTACCCAGACAGGTCTAAAGCTAGACCCCAGGCTGTCTCCAATCTAGGTACAAACAGCTCTGCTTGGAGTTCCACACTGGGGTTTAGAACCAAAGATTCCGGTGAATAAAGCATGTACTTTTGCTGACCTCGTTCCCTTGCCTCCCTGTGTATGTTTCCCATGAGGACCTTTTGGGAAGATATGACTAAGCCGGTCTTGGTGGGATTTGGATGGTCCTGGATTTCTTAGTCAAATGCCATCTCAATATCAACCCTTTAAAAGTTCTCCATCCTCTTATTCACATCAGTTTCCCTTTACTGAATATGCTTCTATTCTCTCACTCCCCCATCTCTCAGATAACTCTGAGACCTCTCAGATATCTAGCTCAATTAGTTTATTGCGTACAAAGAAAAAAAGTTCTCCACTGCTGGTCTAAGATATATCTCCTTTAACCTCTACAGGAAGCCTTCTTATCCAAGTACTGCCAGATCTGGAGGCCAGTCTTTGTCGAGTCTACTCCAGCCTCTCAGCCCTTTACAGAGTTAGGGCTCTGTTCACTTCAACCTCAGGCCCTCTGGGCCGAAGCATCCAGATAGACCCAGGAAACCATGTTTAGGCCTGAGCACAGGGCCATTTCCAGGAAAAGCCTGTGCAGAGAATAAGAAAGGGAGACAGCAGGTGCTACAGCAAGCCAAACAAAGAGCAGAACGGCCAGGCTTGTGTCCCAAGTCTAATTCACCACGAGGCTTGGTGATATTTAACCAAATGTGCAAAGGGATTTAAGATTTCCCCCACTTATCCCCAAGTCAGGTCTAAAACATATCCATTAGCAAACACATTTCCTCCCCAAGATTACTGACAACTGTTTAGCTTGTCAACTGAAATGCAGTGGCAGCCCTGATTGAGTTCATGTGTGTTCATCATCTAGACGACAAAGATCCTTAGGGGTCACTCATCCAAGCACCGCCTTTCTCAGCGGGGGAACCCAAAGCCTCCATGTTAAAGAGTGAGCCCCTTTCAGCTCCGAGGTTGTGAGACATTATGGCCAGTCTTCAGTCGAGCCAGGAAGGTAGTGACACAGTAATGGCTGGGTGAGAATCCGGCCTTGACAACAGGCTGGCCATGTGTTTCTGACCAAGATGCCTTGACTCTCTAAGCCTCAGTTTCATCCTCTGTAACTGGGAATGATAATACCTACTTCCTGGATTTGTTTGCAAAAACACAGGACCTGACATCGTGTGAATGCTCAATAAATGATAGCCCGATCCTCTGGGCCATGATTCTAATGCCTAGAATGGCTGTTACTGATTGCCTTATGAGCTCCTGAGAAATTTAAAATGTGTGAGCTCTCCATCATCTTTTGCTTTATTTCAATAGATCATCGAAGCAAATCCTTCCAGGTATCGCACCCTTTTCTTTTTCTAACATTCTTAGTCAGTGAAGACAACTGAACCCCAGTTTTAATGTTATTCCTTGGATTTGTAAGAGGGAAGGAAGGGAGAGAAACTCCAAGTTGTGTATTGAACAACAGCTACGTTCACTCTCGCTCTGAACCTTATCCTCATTAACTTAGACAGGAAGAAGCACAGGACAGATACGATGTTTGGGTGGGTACCACTAAGCCAACCAAACAGGCTGTGGTATGGAAATGAGTGGGTATAACCTCTTCATAGGTTTACTCAAAGTTGGGGAAATTCTAAACACCATGCCCTGTATCATGGTGGCAAAAACGTCACTTTCTTGAAACTATAGGGATCATTCCGCTGCAAGCAACATAAATGAAAGTGGGAAACTTTACACATAAATTTAGTTTTAGATTTTCAACAATGCAATCATCAAACGGGCATGCGCTGGGAAAGTCTGAATTTACTTTTTTTTTTTTAACACCTTTATTGGGGTATAATTGCTTTACAATGGTGTGTCAGTTTCTGCTTTATAACAAAGTGAATCAGTTATACATATACATATATTCCCGTATCTCCTCCCTCTTGCGTCTCCCTCCCTCCCACCCTCCCTATCCCACCCCTCCAGACGGTCACAAAGCACCGAGCTGATATCCCTGTGCTATGCGGCTGCTTCCCACTAGCTATCTACCTTACGTTTGTTACTGTATATATGTCCATGCCTCTCTCTCACTCTGTCACAGCTCACCCTTCCCCCTCTCCATATCCTCAAGTCCGTTCTCCAGTAGGTCTGTGTCTTTATTCCTGTCTTACCCCTAGGTTCTTCATGACATTTTTTTTTCTTAAATTCCATATATATGTGTTAGCATACGGTATTTGTCTTTCTCTTTCTGACTTACTTCACCCTGTATGACAGACTCTAGGTCTATCCAACTCATTACAAATAGCTCAATTTCGTTTCTTTTTATGGCTGAGTAATATTCCATTGTATATATGTGCCACACCTTCTTTATCCATTCATCTGATGATGGGCACTTAGGTTGTTTCCATCTCCGGGCTATTGTAAATAGAGCTGCAATGAACATTTTGGTACATGACTCTTTTTGAATTTTGGTTTTCTCAGGGTATATGCCCAGTAGTGGGATTGCTGGGTCATATGGTAGTTCTATTTGTAGTTTTTTTTTTTTTTTTTTTTTTTTTTGCGGTACGGGGGCCTCTCACTGTTGTGGCCTCTCCCATTGTGGAGCATAGGCTCTGGACGCGCAGGCTCAGCGGCCATAACTCACAGGCCCAGCCACTCCGCGGCATGTGGAATCTTCCCAGACCGGGGCACGAACCCGTGTCCCCTGCATCAGCAGGCAGACTCTCAACCACTGCGCCACCAGGGAAGCCCCTATTTGTAGTTTTTTAAGTAACCTCCATACTGTTCTCCATAGTGGCTGAACCAATTCACATTCCCACCAGCAGTGCAAGAGTGTTCCCTTTTCTCCACACCCTCTCCAGCATTTATTGTTTCTAGATTTTTTGATGATGGCCATTCTGACTGGTGTGAGGCGATATCTCATTGTAGTTTTGATTTGCATTTCTCTAATGATTAATGATGTTGAGCATTCTTTCATGTGTTTGTTGGCAGTCTGTATGTCTTCTTTGGAGAAATGTCTATTTAGGTCTTCTGCCCACTTTTGGATTGGGTTGTTTGTTTTTTTGTTATTGAGCTGCATGAGCTGCTTTTAAATTTTGGAAATTAATCCTTTTGTCACTTGCTTCATTCGCAAATATTTTCTCCCATTCTGAATTTACTTTTATCTTCGATGCTCACCTCTGTCGAGAAGTATCTGCATGTACAGGGTCAGCAGTTGGTGGACAGGAGACCCAAGTTCAGTTCCAGATTCTGCCAGTGATTTTCTCCGTGACCTTGGAGAAATGTTGGCTGTGCCTCCTAAAGACACGGGAAGGGAACTAACGTGATTGACCTTTTACTCGCCACTCTGACCAGTGGCAGCGGCATTTGAGAATCCTGCTTCTCATCAAGGCTTCAGGGGTAACTCACTTGCCCAGTGATGCAAGGCTAGTAAGTGACCTAGCCAGGCGGGCATTTGAACCCAAGTCTCCCAGCCCCTGAAGCCCATGTCCGTTCTCCTTCGTCATGCTGCATCTGTAGAAGGCAAGTCCACAAGGACCTGCACAAATGACCATGGCAATCTGTGGGCCCAGGGAAGGTTGAAAATCACAGAGTCAAGGTAAGTTTTAAAGCAGATGTGTATCTGGAGTCCAGATTCAGATGAGTGCCTCAGAGCCCATGCCCCAGAGAGCCGTGCCTACCTCTCACCCTCCATGGCCTCAACTCAGTGGCCCTCCGTCTGTAGCCATGTCCACAAGTGACAGCACAGCCATCAGACTGCTTCGTCTGTCTTACGCTGATGCCAGCGTCTCTTCTCTGACTAGCACTGGCCACGTTTCTTTCTTTGGTTTATTTATATGTCCTTTCTTTTCCTTCATTCACCAAGCTTTTCATCTCTATGTTGCAGGCACCGGACCACAGAGATGAACAACCCATAGTCCCAGGCCTCTGCTGGGTTGGATAGCAGCAGATCCTCTTGACCCTCAATCCACTGTTCTTTCCAGGCGTCAGCACCTGATGTCTTCTTGTTGGCTGTTAAGGACTTCATCACTCATCTAACTCTACCCCACGCCATCGGGTTTGTTCTAGGTCCTTTCTGTTGGTTTATCTGGTCTCTGATCTGTTGTGGCTGCCGTGATATTTACATTCTATGGATGTACCATTCTTCTCCAGGTCTGCCTTCTCCCCCTGTCCCCAAAACTAGCTGCAGGAGGTTGAAATTAAGGTGAGTGAGTTGTTCCAAATCCAGGAAGTTGGTTACGAATGAGGACATAGCCCAGGAGAGTGATATGAAAGGTAGAGAAGACATGGAGATTGTGAGGAAATGGCCTGTGGGGACCATTCCTAGATGGGAGAGGGGATGGGGGCATAGGATTCCCCAAACTGGAGGCCTCAGGGCTCCAAACAGACTACCTGAGACACAGGGTTTTATGTCGGGCCTTGACCGCCCAGGTGGGCCTATGCACCAAGGTTGGGGGCATTCGTTGAGATAGGTAACAGCATATCTTTCACTTTGGGGCCAAGGACTATGGAGAAAGATGTGTGAAAACGTACTGTGAAGAAAGAAATTGAAGAGAAGACTTTCCATGACTTTCCTCTCAGACAGATATCAACAAGTATATAGTTTTTGTTTGAGTTTGCTTGTTTTTTAGAAAAGAGGCAGTGCAGCAGTTAGGGGCACGGGCTGTTTAATCAGATTCAAATCTCAATTCTGCCACTTGTTATTTGATATTGGACAAATCACATAACCTCCTTGAGCCTCCGTTTCTCCATTGGTAGATGAGGGTAATAATGATACCTCGTGGGGTTGTGAACAGCACTGAACAAAATGATATATATAGAAAAAGGAACACAATACCCAGCACGTGGTGAGTCCTTCATAAACACTTGCTATTGTCATTATGTCATCCTGGAATTCAGCTAAATCTACCATGTGTCTTATTTTTTTCCATTCCCCCTCTGCATTCATTGCTTACTTCCCTGCAAAGTATGGCAGTAAAACCTATATAATAAGAAGGGCCCTAGCCTTGACTTTAGAGGTGGAGGGATCAACATGGCCCATGAGCAAGGAAGATGGGATAAAAAGAACCCAAAGCAATGAGTGATTTGAGAGAGTTACCTTAAAAGGGGGCTGATCCCCGGGTGTAGTGGGTGGAAGAGAGAAGACACTTGGAATCCGCTCTGGTCAGAGAAGGAGTCTTATGGGAGTAACTATTGTTCCCTCCCTAAAGAAGAACTTGATTGAGGCAACGGCACACCCAGACCAGGAAGATCCTTGGGTTTCCTACAGAACTTCACGCACCTGCCACACTGTTTCTGCCCTGCCTCATAGCTAATTAAGGCAGGGAAAAGCTCTTCCCTCCTCTAAAAGCTTCTCAACTTGCTATGTCTGGCAGCTCACCATTGCTTACCCTCATTCTACATCAGTTTCATACTTTCATAATGGGTTTTTGTGAGATTCACAAGCATTTAAAGCTCCAAAAGATAAAAAGCTAAGGTGCCTTTAAGACTGTCAAATCGAAGGTAAGAACCACGAAAGAAAATTCTGCCTACTGTTTTATCCCTAAAAGCGGCTGTATCTAAATCTATCAGCAAAATGTTTGTAATCCTGAAGATGTAGTGTATTCCTTTAAATAAAAAATTTCTAAGGTGAATTTCAGTTGTTTTCCCCACTTCAGTAATAGACATATTTAATTAAATACTTGAAAGTCCATTTAATTTTTAATTCAAGAAATCATTCATGATAGAGGCAAATTAAACGGCTCAAGAAAAACCTCAAATCCCAAAGAAATTCCATTAACTATGTGGATCCTTTCATGGTACATTAACTAATGTTGAATTATGATGGGTCCCTGTAGAGGCACCTATGCAGTCTATCAATTCCCTTTTGGGGAATCCAAGCTTTTAGCTTTTAATGATCAGATGAGATGAGATGAGATCAGATCAGATGAGATTAATACAATGCAGTTATCAAGATTACCTTTTATAATTCACTCCTCAGAAAAAGAACATTGCCTCTGGCCTTCCCTTGAAACTCAGCAGTCCTGCAGAGCTTACATAATTGTGACACCTCTTAGGATCCCCCAGTGGGTTCAAGCATCTACCACCTCCATGGCATGTGATGGAGGGCAAAGAGATATCCCTGTGACTGAGGCACGATTGGGAACTGCTTCTAACCTATTTCTAAAATCAGGGCTATTGCATCTGTCTCCAACCACTTGTCCACCAACCATACGTAGGATCCAGGGATCTCAACTTGGATCTTTTCATAAGGGTCCCCTTTTCCTTTAACAGAGAGAGATTCACGGGGCCAGGGGAACACTGGGGATCATCTAGCTCAATGCCTTCATTTCATCTGTGAGGAAACTGGTCCAGTGAGGGCATTTGGCTCTCCCAGTGTTACAGAGGAAAGGAAGTGTTGCAAGGAGGAAAGGAAGGACTGAGACACAGGTGCCCTACTTCCCTTCAAGTGCCCTTTACATAATACTGTATTACTGCCACGCATCTATACCCCAAGGATAGTGCAGACTGGACCAGCCCTTATGATTTGATTGTCATGCTCTAGGGGTGGAGTTGGAAAAGGATGGGTTAGAAAAGGAGAGATGTAAAAGGAAAATTTTACTAGCATCTACTTTATTTTAGGCAGGATGGGACACAGCAATATCAGGTATTGATTGGGAACTGCTAGGTCTAGGACTAGGACCATAGGACTAGGTCCTGTTGCAACTCAAGTATCCCTGTGATAAACCTAATGGAGAGACAGAATAAACACACCTGAAGCAATTAGAAGAAGACTGTAAGACAATATATAACTAGGTACTAAATGATGCGGCACAGAGAATGGAGAAAGCTTTATGTATTGCAGGAGCCTGGAAACAAAAGTGCCCTTGAATCCTGACAGCATGTGGATTATTGAAGGGATGGTGGGGGTCTTTTCTGTGTGTCATAAATAGCCTGAACGTTGAATGTGGCCCTAGAGTCATACAGCCTTGAAATTTACTGAAACTCTACAAGCTTCAGTTTCCTTTTCTATAAAGTGGGAATAAAATGATATTATTGGCTGTGGGTTTGCCTAAAAGCAGATAATCACAATTGGAGAAGCTAAGTTGAGCTCACTGCATAAGGAACACAGGACAGGGAGCCAATGACTGCATGTTTTGCTAGCGTCTACTTTATTTTAGTTCCATGGGACTAGGTCCTGTTGCAACCCAAACAGCCTTGTCTACTAAACAAGAACCACTGCATAACAACTTACTGCATTCTTCTTTTGTCTGAGGATATTCAGTCCTCAGCTATCCCCTTATCTATATATAAGGTTATATAACTTTGGCTTGCCTTTGATCTCTTAAGGCTCACCTTAGGGAGTGGGGTAGGGGATTCAAATGATACCATTTGTGTCCCAACATGAAAGGAGTTCAAATCCATCCAGAAACCAGGCTCTTGGGCAGGTGCTTTACTATGACTAAAATATATAAGGAAGAGGTAAGATTGTTGGATGAGACCTCCAAGGAGAAGAATATATGAATAACTGATGAAAGCTGACTGGCAGCCTCAGTCCTTACTTCTCTCCTGCTGCCTCTTAGCAGGGAATGTGAATGTAGAGGCGACCTTGGCATGAACTGTGAAATGACACCATAAGAGAGCATAAACTGGCAACAGAGGGTACACCATTATAGTGTTACTTATTTGTGCGTTGATGAAAATATTCCTTGTGGTCCCACTTGTGATGTTTCATTGCCCACCCCCACGATATAAGTGAACACACCACAGGTAACAAACATTCTGAAGATTCTAATCATCAGACCAGTCTTGGTCATATCTCATCACTCAGGGCTCTCGAGGGGCTTTAGCTACTAAAATTAAGGGAGAAGTATTCTAGTAGAGAAAGCACCTACTTTTAGGGTCTTTGTGAGGGCTAAATGAAATAGGGATATAAACTGTCTGTCTTAGAGCCTGGAATATAGTAGGTATGTAAAAAACGGGCATTCCCTTTCCTAGACTGGAGTTTTCTGAGATAGGAATGATGTACTTGAAACCAGGATGAACCGCAAAGACCACTAGCTTCCATAGAGAGTTGGACGCTGCCTGTGACTTCAGGCTATGCATTGAAGAGAAGGGCTTTCCCCGAGACAGATTCCACCTAGACAAGAAAAGGGTGGGGTTTGAGGATAAGAAGAGAGTTGATTAGATCCACCTTCAGTTATTATAAAAGAAAAGGTCAGAAACAGTCTGTGTTCACTGCAAATCATGTAAGAAATGGAGTCAGGTACATGGAAAGTAAGTCCATAGTAGGATTCTGGAAACTGACTTTTTTCTTGGTTAGCTTGGGTTCTTGCTATTTGCGTTCACATCATGAAAAATAGGGGGGAAATCCCCCCAATAAAAAGGTCCCCACTATATATTTTCAGAGATAGTAGGATGGGGAAATACCTGATATTGCTGTGTCCCATCCTGCCTTACAAGCATCTGGAGGAGAGAAACTCCAAACGTGCAGAGGAGAGAAAGCATTTTGAATCCCTGGGGTTGCTGGAAAGATAGGAACAGAACGTCGTGTAATTGCTTCGAGGCAGGACAGCACGTTAAACATTTTTACTCAGAAGCTTTTATTGAATTTTAAAATCTATATGAATACAATCATTTTAGAATTAGAAGATATCATATAGCATCAACCTTTTAACCCAAAGCAGAAATATTTTCTCTAGAATCACTGAAAGGGAGAGGGATTTTGCTTAAACGTATCCAAAATCAAGAGGATTTCAGCATATTTATAAGCAGCTCTTTTTATAACTGGTTTTTGTTTTTTAAATTTCATCCCACTTGTTATAAAGCTCTTCCTCTATTAAGCTGAAATCCTGTCTCTTCAGATTTTTATTGGCTTATAGCTAAGGTCTGCTTACAACACGACGGCTTGTCCAGACTTCTACATCTTCCATCTTGTCATTTCCTGTTGTTAGCGACTTCTTCTAATTGCTTCTCTTGAGTCTTATTTTAAGGGAAGAGGGAGGCAGGATGGCCTTCTTTCCTAGGCATCAATTTCCTGTTCTCCCTGTTGCCCTTTTTCTTCTCAAAGTAAAAACAAAGCCTTTCATCTGTTCTTGGCATGAGTGTGACCGGGAGATGAGTCCCAGATGGGCCTGAAAACAATCATGTCGCCCGTCCCATCTCTAACAGCTACGTATCTAGTACTATCATCTTTTCTTACGGCATCTCCCTTATGGTGTGAGAAAACATAATTGCGTTTCAGAAGTTAAGTGTTTATGAATTTCTCTGTCCTTTTAAGAAAATACTGATGATCTTGTGTTTACATTTGAGCATAAGTTGTGTTGCACCCCTTCTTCCTCCTAGTCTGGAGTTTTGGGGACCTGCTCATTGACCATTAGATAAGGGAGAACTTTCCCCCCCCCACAGGGGGGGAGATGGAAATAGGTGTGAAAGTACTACCTGATGATCCCTCCTGGCTGTCTTGTGGATTCAGTGCCATCTCGAGCACAGCCCTGGGAAAGTTCCACAATATCCACTAAGCCCCTGCCTTGGTTCAGGGCTGGTGCTAAGTTCTGGGCTGCCCTGAAGACAAGGACACACTCCCTTCTCTTAAGGGGCTTTTAGTCATTTCTCTTCCTTTGGAAGAGAACATAACTGGGCAGATTGGTAAAGTTATTATTTTTTTAAATCTTTCTCTGACCCAAGGTAAAAAAAAAGAGTTCTGAGGGTTTCCCTGGTGGCGCAGTGGTTGAGAGTCCGCCTGCCGATGCAGGGGACATGGGTTCGTGCCCCGGTCCGGGAGGATCCCACATGCCGCACCGTGGAGCGGCTGGGCCCGCGAGCCATGGCTGCTGGGCCTGTGTGTCTGGAACCTGTCTGTGCTCTGCAGCAGGAGAGGCCACGGCAGTGAGAGGCCCGCATACCGCCGAGAAAAAAAAAAAGAGTTCTGGGAAGTTTTGGTCAGAGAAATTTCTAGTCACTGATTTAATTCCGGAGCTGTCAGTGTTTTGCATATGCGGGCACTTAGCTCCATTTGCATCCACATCAGACTCCTCCCTGCTGACACCAGGCCTGTCTCTCCCAGGGATCCAGATGTAATTATCCTTTTGCAAGTGCATGGCACACTGTCAGGATTTTGCTCCAGAAGAGAGAAAAGGCCCAGAAACAAGGTTGAAGAGGGGAGAGGGAGGAGGGGGGGGGGGGAGAACAAGTCTCCCTGTTCTGTTGACTTGGAACCACTCCTCTTTGAAGCAGCTGCAAACCACCCCTCAATTCCCTTCCCAGCCTCTTTTTTCTGTCCTTTTCCATTTTGCCCTCTCTTTGCTTGTCCCCAAAGCCTTATTGTGGAAGATGGGGGAAAGGGGATAAAAGACATGGTAGTCCATTGTAGTTGACAGAAAGGGATCACTGAAGTTATTTCTTATCATCATCTCAACTCCTCGCCAGATACCTGCTTCTGGACTTAAAAGAGGAAGGAGGATCTACATGGTTGGTTAAGGGTTTTGTTCTCTTATTCTCCCCTCATGTAGACACAACATACTCAAGTTTTGACCCAAATACACTAGCAAAGTGGTACCTAAATATAGCTGGTTTTGTGAGTGGTGGGAGATGGATCCTCCACAATTCTTGACTTCTCATATCATCAAATAAAATCCAAACACTCATAGAACCATGGCCCTGAATCATCAACAGCAAGCGGAGATCTCAGTATGCTAATAGCGTTAAGCTCAATATTAAGCCTCTGGTTGACCAGGAAGCCCAATGAGATGCCTGAGATGCCACCCTCTAGACAACAGCAGTTCAAGACATTGGAGAGCTCCATTGGCAGCAAAACGGAGACTGCAAATCCGGGGCTAAATGCTCTAAAATCACCCTTTATTTACACCCAGCTAAGCCAACTAATAGACCGTTGCAACGTCCCAAAACTTTAGCATCTGCAAGACATTACCACTGACACACATTACCTTTAGAAAGTCCTATGTTCACGTCTACGATTAACAAAAAAATCTAAAGATGAAATTAAGTATGTTTTTGCCACATGACCTAGAAACCCCATTTCCAGAATATATTTACTGCAGGTCAATATAGAAATAGATTCCAGAGGATAGATTCTGAAATACATACCAGAGAAATTCTTGTGCGGTTTCTTTCAAAGACCCGCACAACATTTTCTTTGCAGTGTGTTTGACTGTCTTAGTGGGGAATTAGAGCCAACATAGGAATCCATTGTTAGTACATGGACAAGTAAAATATGGTAAATAGATATTAAGAAATACCGTGTAGTGGTTGGAAGAAACTGACATATATATAACATATGTCTCCGTGTGTGTGTGTGTGTGTGTGTGTGTGTGTGTGTGTGTGTGTGTGTGTGTTTGAGAAGAAGGTCTAGGTGTTGCAGCATCAAGAGCTATATATCGTCCATCAAATGTCAGGGTAATGGTTTCAGGTAGAAGCAGTAAGATGAAAAGTAGAAAGAATCAGACCAGGAGTTAGACTTGGCTTTTTCTCTCTGAGATTTGGTTTCTTCATCTATAAAACCAAGATCCTAGTATTGCTTCCCAGGTGTATTGGTGGCTTGAAATAAACTATTGTACATAGCCATGGTTAGGGAATTTGACTTGTTTGACATACCTATATAAGCCATTATCATTCTTGCTAAAGTAGTACAGTCTGCTGGCAGCATCAGTTTCTATACTGATCATATCCTAATCACTACCCTTTTCCTTCCAAGCCCCCTCTAGGTTGAGGGGATTTTATAGCAGAGCCACAGCATGGTGTTTTAGTAGCTGTCAGTGAAGACCACATTGTACGCATGAGACCACTGAATTTCCTACTCTGAACACCTTCCAGGCAAGGTTCCTTTTTAGATCAATCTTCTTCCCTTGGAGGACTCTAGAAGCCCATTAAATAAGGTCCAGGGCATTGTACCCATGAGAGCGCTCAATTTCTTACCCTGAACACCTTCCAAGCAAGCTTCCTTTTTAGATGAATCTCCTTCCCTTGGAGGTCTCTAGAAGCTCATTAAATAAGGTCCAGGACCTGTTACTGGTTTTCAGTGGGTTCTGTTATAGATCCTTCTTGTCTCATGTAAAGCAAGGTAGATGCCAGCTCAACTACAGTCTTCCCATCACTGGCAGGATTATGAAGAGAAGGGGGAAGGTAAGTCTCTTTTGCCTGTGATGACTGAACAAATGCAGACCGATATAACACGGGAGAAGGGAAAAGGGAGTGAACCTCCCAAGCCCTTAAGTTACTGCTGCTCCAAGGCGTCAGGTAACCAGTGAAACATTTTTATGCTATTTTAGAAAGATACAAAATGACACCATTTCTACTCTTTCTCAGTGCAACAAATTCATCTTTGCCCCAAGAGAGTGCTGCCACTGTCTCTTGGGTGGACTAGACTATCCTCTTCCCAGAGATTTAAGAAGTTTCTGAGAGTCCTGCTATGCCCAAGCAGTATTCTGTCCATCACACTGGCCAGGTCATAGAACTCTGGAAGGCCCTGCCCAGGACAGTCTTCCAAAAAAGTGAAGAGACAGCTTTGCCAAGTGCTTCCATTCGTGTTTTCCACAAATATTTATCGAGTCTCCACCATGTGCCAGGCACTGTGAGTGTAATAATGATTATGACAGGTGTGACCTCTGTTCCCACGGACCTTTCACGTTGTAAGACTGTAATTCCAGAGATCCCCATCTTTCTGGCCTGACCTCAGAGGCAACATAACATAATGGTTAAGCACATGGCCCCTGAGCCCAGACTATATGGGTTTTAGTCCTAGATGTCCCAGTTATGGGCTGTGTGATCTTAGACAAGTTGCTTTACCTGTTAAAGGGGGTTAATTGCATACCCATCTCATGAGCTTGCTTTGAAGGTAAAATACATTGAAAGACCTAAAGCACTTAGAACTACAGCACACAGTCTTTATTTTTCTTCCCCTAGTCACATTTGAGCAAGATGCTTCCACTTCTAGGCAAATGTGTTTTATCTCTCTCGCACATGAATTGCTAATTCCACTCATCAGTCCTTTATACATATTTCTCTCTATTTCTTCTCCATTAATGTCTATAAATTGCTCTAAGCTCAAATCTTGTCAACTCCAAGAAGTCTATTCTGGTAAGCCCCAGGTCATTTTAATTGTTATTTACCCCTCCCCGTCCCACCCTGCAGGTCTGTTCCATCAACACTTAGGTTTACACAAGATCATGTTGGCTTGTACTCAGATCAAGGTTGTCCATTCTGGGTTCAGAGAAGGCAAGTGACTAGCAGAAGATCACACAGCTACCTTGTAATGTTAGAGGGCGGGACTCAAGTTCTAGTGCTTGATTTCAAATTCTACAACCTTTTACTATGTTATTCTGACTTCCATCACATTGTAAAGGACTAATAAAAAATGCTATTTTGGGCTTCCCTGATGGCGCAGTGGTTGAGAATCTGCCTGCTAATGCAGGGGACACGGGTTCGAGCCCTGGTCTGGGAGGATCCCACATGCCGCGGAGCAACTAGGCCCATGAGCCACAGCTACTGAGCCTGCGCGTCTGGAGCCTGTGCTCCACAACGGGATAGGCCGTGATACTGAGAGGCCCGCGCACCGCGATGAAGAGTGACCCCCGCTTGCCACAACTAGAGAAAGCCCTCGCACAGAAACGAAGACCCCAACACAGCAAAAAACAAAAAAATTAATTAATAAACTCCTACCCCAACATCTTAAAAAAAAAAAAGCTATGTCATTTACCACCACTTTGAGTTTTCACTATGTTCCAGACACTGTATAATATATATGTATATATCGATCTGGGCTTTATTAGAGAAGATTTCTTATAGATGGCAAGATTTGAGCTCTTAGAACAACTTATAGACATAAATTATCACACATTATATAATTATTAGTGTTTATATAAAATACGGAATTATTAATAATTGTATATATCATATACTTACACTATTACATATATATGTAATATTAACATGCATATGTATATATAATTACTTATTTAACCCTCATACAACTTTGCGAGGCAGGTACTATTATTACGCCCATTTGATAGCTGAGGAAACTAAAACTTGGAGAAGTTAAGCAGGCTTCCCAAGGTCACATAATGAAAAAAGATAGAATTTGAGTCTGAGTCTGTTAATTCATATCTTTTCCATTGTTTTTACTTCACTGTACTTAATACACCTGGGACTCAATGGTTAAGGCAAAATAAATCCTAATTGAAGGGATCATTAACTCATATCTGTGTTCCTACAGCTTTTGTTCATTCTTTACATTGATTCGCTGAGCTGAAAGTTCAATGGGCTTTAGTTCAGTGTGGATTTTCTAGCCTTCTAGCTCCTTCCGTGGTGTGTGATATAAGCCTTCATTTGAAAGATCATTTCCATCTCTCTTTGAGTCTGTCAAATCCCCAAACGGTGACAAGCGCTGCTGTCCCAGACCCTGAACCCCCCTCATGCTCTTTTGTAGCTGGGGTCATCCTGAAGGGCTAAGGATTTGGGGCCTTGCTCAGTCAGTAGCCTCAGGTTGGCTCCGAGTGTCTGTTTCCAGTTAGTTTTGCAAATACTGGGAAATTTGAAAAATAATGCTGCCCAGAAATAAACTGAGCTAGTCCTAACACCCACAAAATCCATAATGGTATAGATACCAGATAGACCTTAATTGTGATTTAATAGTGTTCACTGTAATTTAGCTCCAGGGAAATGTACTTTCAATTAACCAATGTAAACATAATGTCTGCTTACTCCATAAATGTTCTCCTAAATATGCTAATTAAGGCCTAGATTCAATGAGCTTCAGATTATACACTCTTTCTTTTCCCCCAAAACACCACTCTACTTCAGGATCACCTTACTCTGATCGGGATTGTTGGCACATTGGTCTATTTGCCTGCCTACAATCTTGCCCCATAAGTACCTTCATTCACCCTCCACAGGGCTTAAATCAATTCAAAACTCTTTAGTGATCCATCCTGTTTGACTATCAATACATTCTAACTTCTGGCCCTGGCGTGCACACCCCTCTATAATATGGCCTCCAATCTACCCATCTAGCTTCATCTTCTGTTTTTCACCAACATCACCTCACCCAAGTACTTCTACATCCAGGTCTTTGTTTATTGCTGTTCCCGTTTTTAGAACTACTCTTCCCACCATCTGTTCACAGGAAAACCCAACCTCTTCTTCAAGACCATCCTCAAGCCTCCACCGAAAACATCTGGTAACTCATCTGCTGGCATTTGGATGTGGCATACTTCCCTTTAAGCCCATATTGATTTATCTACTCTTCTCTAATGGAATTTAGGAGATATATATATATCTCCTATATATATGTTTGTGTGTGTATATATATATATAAATATATATAAAGTCTTCTACCATTATTCGACTCTACTAAAGATTTAAAGCAGCAGTCCTGTGTCTTTACCTCTGTATGAAGGAACTTGCACATGGATGCTTAATAAATGATTATCGAATTAAACAAAGTTGGATTGAAATGGTAGGAAATAGAAGGGGCAATTCCCAACTGCTGGGCTCCTTAGGAGACAAAACGATTTGGGCAGCCTCTACAGTTTCTCCTGTCTTCGAGAGTATTTGTCCTGCGTTAATGAACACCCAGCTGCGTTTCTGCATTCATGATTCATCCAGATCATGTTCTTTACTCCTAGATAATGCTCCTAGTTATTCAGTAACATCCTTAATTTGATCAAATATCTGATGACACATCCTTAAAGTATCCTCTCATATATAAATAACTACAAATGCCAATAGAAACTCAGTGATAGTTCTGTGTCAGGACTTGAATCAGGAGGAGTAGAGAGACATCTGTTGCAGCCTCAGAAATAACATTAAATTGCTGTAGAACAAGGATACTGGGCCTCAGTTGTTTCATTTTTGTGCCTCTATACACAGTCAAAGCAAGATAATTGGATAGCTAACAGTATGGTGCCTTGGGATCTCATTCAGGCTCTGGATCAGTGGTCTGCCATCCTGGCTGCCCATTAAAATCACCTGGAGGTCTTTAAAAAAACTACTGTCTGCCCCACCCCCAACCAACTGATGGTCTCTGAGGTTATCACCCAGGCATCAGAACGTCTTTAAGCTCCCCAAGTCATTCCAAAGGGCAGCCAAGGTTGAAAACCTCTACTCTAGATGGATGCTTCTCAGATGGTAATTGCATACAAATCACCTGGGGATCTTTGCAGAGTCTGATTCCTTAGGTCAGAGGAGGGGCCTGAGATTCAGCATTTCTAACAAGCTCCCCAAGTGATGCCAGTGGACCACACTTTAACGAGTAAGAGTCGTTTGATTCTGTATACATTCCTTGAAGGGCTGTTCTTGGAAAGCGCCATATAACTAACTATAGGCTGCATTATTGGCCCTAATAGGTGCCTCTGAGATTCAGGTGCTAGCCACGCTTCAGGCTCTGGGGAGCAACAAAGAGTATCTAACTTCAGAAGAACCTAGGAGATGATCCAGAAGATAACCGAGACAATAGGTCTAAACAGAGCTACCAACAGAAACAGATGTTTAAGAGACTGTAGTGGAATAGAAACATTGGGTGAAGGGCCTAGTTTAGGGCCTTAAATTATAAACTCACCGTCACATTCCCAACACCCAGAGCCTCACAGTTCTTAGCATTTCCCAAATCATCCAGACAATGCAGTACTTAATTCAAACAATACTAACTGATCACCCATTGTGACAGTCATTTACTCATTGCCTCCCAGCCCCAAATCCACCCTTCTACACTCTACTACATAATTCTGGGAATGGGACTCTGCAGATCACATTTCTCTTTTGCTTGCTGGCTCTAGGGGAACCACTGTCCCAGTTTGCCCACAACTGTCCCCATTGTAGCACTGAAACCCCACATCCCAGGAATCCCCTTAGTTTTGGGTAAACCAGGATGGTTCTAGCTGGCTTGCTGTTAGGTTCTGCGAATAGGTGACACTAGGAGGAGACTGGAAAGGAGGGACAAGGGCTGTCTCCTTCCTGGTTTGCTTGCCGTGCCTGTCATTGCTACCCTGGCTAGTGAGAGGTTCCAGCAGCAGCAGTTGGTCCCAGACTCCTGCTCCTTCCAGCACTCCAGATCCAGCCTCCTTGCTCCACTCAGATGCCAGGGCACTTGGGCAGTGCCCCTCCTCAGAGACTCATGGAAAGCTTTTCGGGGTAAGTGCTAGTTGAAATGGATTTCAACTGGGGCTTTAACAAATGAAAAGAGCAATGTCATTTCAGGTAGAGGGGATGCCTCATGCCACGGCATGCAGAAGTATAAGAGCTCAGCATGCTCTAGGAATAACTCTGTATGGCCAGAATGAGAATTATGGACAGAGAAGTAGTAGACAGCCCAGTTCTTCATGAATCTCATCCTAGTCTGCTCAGGCTGCTATAACAACATACCATAGACTGGGTGGCTTAAACAACAGAAATTTATTTATCACAATTCTGGGGGCTGGGGAGCCCAAGATCAAGGTGCAGGCTGATTTGATTCCTGTTGAGAGCACTCTTCCTGGCTTGCAGACAGCTGCCTTCTTGCTGTGTTTTCATATGGCATAGAGAAGAAACTCTGCTGTCTCTTCCTTTTCCTATAAGGGCACTAATCCCATCATAGGGGCTCCACCCTCATGGCCTTGTCTAAACCTAATTACCTCCCAAAGGCCTCACCTGTTAATACTATCACATGGGGTGGAGGCGGGGGGGCAGTTTAGAGCTTGAACGTATGAGTTTAGGGAGAGCAGAAACATTCAGTCCGTCACAGAACTTTAGCGCTGAGTTAAGATGTTTGGAGTTTATCCTGAAAGCTTTAAGCTATTAAATATTAATAAAATATTTTTAAAAGAAGCCATGACATGGTCATATTATCACGTCTACAGGTGGCTCCCAGGGCAGCCACACGGGAACTTGAGAAGGAGTGTTGACAACTTAGAACTCTGGCTTTTAAGTGAGATTTTGCTCAGTCATATAGGCCAGAAATCCGTGGTCCTATATTACAAGAATAGGTAGATGCTTTAAATAAAGACCCAGGATATGAATTTGAATCTAGGTAGGTTATTGCTTCAGGTACCTGGGAATGAATATAACACACACACGCACACACAATACACACACATACACACACACATAAACAAAGCCAAGATTATTTGGTTGAAAGAATGGAATGGTTTCTTCTAAAGGCACATTAACGTGGCTGAAGCATCTTAGTCTGTCATGAAGGAGTGACACGCCATACATGATGGACAACTATACAATCATGAAAGTTCCAGAAAGCATGAACCAGGCTTTATAGCAAGTGGACAATCCCTTAGTTTTCAGGACCCAAAAGCCACTTGGACAGGGAAGATATTTAAAAGAAAGAGTCCACAGATGAGACACAGTCCTTTTCCTGGGCAAGGGGTAGATACCAACTAGAAATGCACAGGCAACTGAGACAGAGGAAATTTCTGGCAGGTGGGGGAAGGTGCACCACAGGCTCCCAGAGGTCCTTGCGATCAGAATTTCCGGTTGTTTTGGGAAAATGCTTTCAGGGAGTGAAAAGGCTAGTGGGAGGCTGGGGACACTTAAATGGACCTTTTAATATATTTTTTGCAATTAGAGGCTGAAAGCCAGCCTTTAAGCCTAAAGAGCTGGAGGTCATTAGCCACCCAAGGAAAGGCGGTTAGGGACAGGTGTGCCCAGACCGCAGTGTTACAATGAATGCAGGGCCCAGATCCAGAACGACTGAACCACTGGGCCCTACTTGATGTCAAAAGGGGCCCATTTTGAAATCCACCCAAAAAAATGTCACTTTACACAGTAAAAGGCAGGCGTTGGGAACATGCTGTCCACAGGGAGGGTGCAGGCAGTAGGAGGAACATGGACACGCTCCCAGGGCCACGTTCACCGGCCTCAGTCTTTCTGAGCAGTTGTTACTGATGGTTTAGTCTTCACCACAGGAAATAATTGAGATGATCCTGCAACGTCCAGCATGAAGGTTTAAACATAACACCGCGATTGTCCAGGATATGCGTCAGCATCTGTATCTGAGACAATTCTGGGGAAATCCTCTCTGGCTTGCAGCTGACTGCAAGCCAGAGAGGAGGCCATGGTATTATGCAACCAGAGAAAAAAATGGCTACAAGCTTGAGAGTGGAGAAATAGAGAATCAAGAAGGAGGAAGCGATTATCTTGTTCTGTCTTGATTACACGTAAAGTGACTTCAGACCTGACATCACACTCTCAGAGGGATGGTGAGGAGCCGGAGTGCTGGCCAGGTGGGCAGAGACACAGGGAAGCACTGGGGGTGTTCAGACTGGGAGAGAGACAGCCCAGGAGTCTCCACCACCGTGTACCGACACAAGATGGGCCGTCTTGTGAAAGATAAATCAGACTTGTTCAGAGAGGCCCCAGAGAGGAGAAGCAGACGAGATGGGTGGAATTCCAGGGAGATGGATTTCAGTTTGATGAAAGGAAGACATCTGGAGCAGTTAGAGCTGAGCTTTCCAACTATGGATTGGCTGCCTTGGTCACAGTGAATCTAAAAGGTGTTCAACAGAAAAAAACAGAGGCCCTCGGTCCTCTGCCCACATCCTCATAGATGCAGTGACTCTCAGCCTCTTGACTTTCTTCGTTACACTTCTCATCTGGAATGGTCTTGTTTGTTTACCTGTTGACTTGTTGATGGTCCCTCTTCCAGTAGAAGGTAAACCCCATGAGAACCAGGCCCATATCTGTCTTGTTTGCTGCTGTGTCCCAACAGCACAGAAGAGTGTGGGGCACATGGTAGGTGGCCAGTGAATATTGGTACAATGAATAAACGAATGCTAAGGATGAGACTGAACCACTGTTTGAAAGGTAGTTCTTAGAATCAACTCTCAAAACCTTTAAAAATATGTGTGTTTTTCTTGAATGGAATCGCACACAGGACGCCCAATATAGAAAACAGATTACTGTGGCATTTTAATGGTATGCATTTATATCATAAGTTCCAACGTAAATCACTTAGTTTCATTTATAATAAGAGTCACTGAGGACTCTGAGATTGTTTTGATAAACATAATAAAACCTTTGAAATCAGGCTACCAGAAAACTGAGAATGTAATTTATTCCTCTAGTGTCTTCAACTTCACAGAGCGTGGAGAAAACCCTGATTCATGCAAAGAAGTAGCTGCAAATGATACCCAGTCTCCAATAGCTCATCTGGCAATCTCAGGATAATTCTTCAATTAAATGGATGCAGGAGCTTGAAAGGGAACTCGATGGAAAATTGAGCTTGGAAGTCGAATCTCTTACAGTTTGTAACAGTTAAGTTGTGCCTCTTATCACGCATTCAAAAGTCAGACAAGAAGAGGCGAACCTTAGAGTAAGTGCCAACGTTATCTTGATGTGTGACGTTATCATGGCTCTGACGAGTTCTACAATGGGTTATAATTGCACAGCCAACCATCGGGCCATGGTGGAAGCCAAGTACCTTCTCCTTCTCCTTGCCTGCCTCTTAACTGAACATGAGACTGTGTTTCTGTGCTGTGGAACCGTAATTTCACAGACGTAGATGCTCAGGTGGAAATTTGTCTTTAAAAACAATCAGCGCCGAGATGAAACCTTCATAACTGATGACTCATTTTCAGTAATTTCTGATACGGATGCATAACTATGGGGAGAAGAGGTCTAAGAACTGCATGAAAGTGGTCTGGTGGCAAGTTAAGGTATCTGTGGTTAAACTTTGATCTGTAGCATATATTTAAGTTGCATATTGGGATGTGGTCATAACCTTCATGACACATGGGAGGACCACACAGACTGCAGAAATGAGGGCAGACTGAGAATGGGCTTAATTATGGATTTTAATGTGACACTGGCTGTTACAGACATCCAAGTAAACAAGAGCCATGACCCCCAGCTTCTCTGCCCCAAACACTGCTGGTGTGACAGAGGTGCTTCTGCCATAATAGAGATGGTAGATGGGCATACAGATATGAAGATGATGGCCAGGTGAGGATGGAGAGTCACCAGCCCCCAAAACTTCATTTCACAGAGACGACAGTGACCCTCATTTTTGTGTATCAGAAAAGGAAGAAACGAATTCCCTCACCCAATTTTAGGAACTATCCAGTTGCCAAATATAAAGTATCATCCTGTTGTTTAACTCTATTAGTGATTGCAAAATATCAGATTATAATGGCTACCGACATTCATTAAGCACTTACTATGTGCTAGAGATCTTCATGATTGATAATCTTCATAACATACGAGTTAATGTATTCTTTCTAGCAATCTCAGAGTTCCCTTTTTTTAGTATCCTCATTTTACAGAGGAGGAAACTGAGGCACACAGCTAGCATGCAGTGAAGCCATGATTCACTTACAAGCTGGCTCCAAAGCTCAAACCTTTAACCACTTTAAAAATATGAACAGATCCTGGGGAAAAATAAGTCCAGGAGATAAAGTGATGAGTCTTAGAATACCCGGGGCTTTAGAAAAAATTCCAGAGTTAACAGAAATCTCCAAAATTTGGTAAAGTTTGCAAAAGCTGAGTGCCATGCCACTGATATATAATTCTATTATTTGATTGATATGCAGTTACATTAATTGATAGTCAGTTGTCATCGTAGCCTACGGTGAGCTCTTCTTCCCTTTCATGGAAACTTACTTCCAAATTTATCATTTATGCCAAAGGGCAAACAGACTCACGTTCCATCATTCTGCTATACAACTGACATCACCAGAAGGCTTTTATACTGTTGAGTGAAGGATGCACATGTAAATTTAAATGCAGCATGGAACTTTGAGATATGCAGTGAATAGAAAAAAGAGGGGCCCTGAATGAATGAGCGAATATGGGGCAGTGGGAAGGACATACATTTAGGAGGCAGACTGTGGTTCTGCCACTGAGTAGTTGTACAACCTTGAGCTGTTCGCTTCACCCCTAAGTCTCAGTTTTCTGAGCTGAGAAATGGGGATAATGTAGCCTCATTGGCCTGCTGGGATAATGGAATGAACATATTTTAAGTGTTGGCTACCTAGGGGCCCTTTCATGTTAGAACCTTTCCTTCCACATTTGTCTTTCTCACAAGATTTATACATATGATTAAAACGACCTCATATATCCAGTATATAAGATAAGGGACTTCCCTGGCGGTCCAGTGGTAAAGAATCCGCCTTACAGTGCAGGGGACACGGGTTCGATCCCTGGTCAGGGAACTAAGATCCCACATGCAGCGGGGCAACTAAGCCCACGCACCGCAATGAAAGATCCCACGAGCCTCGACGAAGATCCCGTATCCTGCAACTAAGACCCGACACAGCCCAAAATAAATAAAATAAATACATAAATAAATCTTTAAAAAATAAGTCAATATCTTATCAAATGTTGTGACAAGGAATTGGAAACTCTGATGAAATGTTTGTAAATATCTGAATAGAAAGTTGTAAGGATGAGGCTGTAGCCCCTGTCTCCAACCTTGCCAAAGCTCCTATCAGTATACAGCTGTGAGCAAAAATGGGCTTTCTCTTCCTTTCCTGACTTTTGAATTGGTTGGGGACCAAGGAGAATTCATGCAAAGTCCACCGCTGTTGTTTTTCTGAGTGACAGACCAAATACCCGTCTAAGATTCCAAAAGCCAGAGGTGACAGACAGGCACACTGGGCATAAACAAAATGACAAAGTGCAAAATCAAAAGAGCATTTAAGAAAACCTCCATATCTGGGCAAAATGAACACAGGATGTCCAGACAAGCTCTGGCCTTGGGCCCCTTCTCCTGGGCCAGACAGGGCGCAGGTTCTGGAAGTCAGAGCCTCCCTGATGGGATCCATGGAAGGGGACTCAGCACATGCTAACAGTAAACACGGGCCATGGGGCCAGTGCCCAAGCTTGGCTAGAGTACTCATCCTGTCTCTACCCAGGTCTACTTGCTTCACCTGCCCAGTCCTGCTGGGGGTTGACCTGATGAGCTCTTTCCCCTTCCTAAGGGCGCATCCCCCGTTGTGGTGGCCTCACTAAGAGCTCTGACGGCCTCCAGCCTTGTTCTGTTGAATCTCGTGCTTAGAGAGCGGGACCAATGACGATGAATGAGTTAGTTCTAAATTCAAATGAAAGACGTGTCTGGTGCCAACCCACCATAATGAGTATTTTTCAGTCACTTTAACTGACATTTCCAATCTGACCCCTTTCAAAGCAGGATGTTTTCTGTTAAACACACATGGGCACCCACCCACACATACCACCACTGTCTATTTCTTTCACTGCCCACACCTGTGAGCAGCTGGGATTCCCGGTAGCAACTCTTAGGATCCACGGTTTCCTCTGTCCAAGGCCGAGCCCGGAGCACCAGGAAAGTACACTTTTTCAAACCTACCAATGGCAGCTCCTCCCGTCCCAGGCACTCAGTCGGGTTCTGGTTTTCCCCAGGAAAGCCTTCCCAGGGGTTGGGGGAAGAGTCCCCACTACCACCAAGCACGTCTAAACCCAGGCACCTAGAGGATTTGGAATCAGCTTTGATGAACTTTTCACAACCTCTCCCAGAAACAGAGACCTCTGGGAGGCACCTGGTGGGGCAGAAAGAAGAGCCTCAAAGCAGCAAGGTTTTTATTAGCTTCAGGGTCTACCGTTGCCATGGGTTCTGGGGAAAATCCACCTGCTCTCCCTGAGCCTCAGTTTTCTCATCTCCCAAGTGGGGAGAGTTAACCTGCCTTATCCATCCGGCCCAGTTCGGCATCCAGCTCTCTGCGACAAGGTTACCATCTAGTATGAGTAAGTCCTGGGTCAGTGGGATTGTGAACAGCCTATATCAACACTTTCCATTCTCTGGCCTGACGCTCCATTTCTGACCTCTTCCTGGAACCCTTGGCTCCTGGTCTCCGCCGTGGCCGGGCACACACAAACCTCAGGCTTGAGACTGGCCTTGCTCCCTGGGTACACTCTCCCTTCCCCTCTACTCTAGACAGCGTCTAGGGTCTACTGTGCCCTCAGTCTGCAACGGTAAACCGGACACAGCCTGCTCTCCTCGTGAACTTATCAGCCAGCATTCCTTAATTGACCCACCTTCCCGGGTGCCAGGGGCAGAGAGGAAAGTGAGACGGTCCGTGCTCTTGAGGACCCTAGAGGGCGAGGCAGATGAGCCACCAGACATGGATGAAGCCCTGAGATGCGTGTCGGTGCCAAGGAAAGCACAGGGATGGGAGCCCAGAGAAGGGTGGTCTGGGAGGCTTGGAGCAAGAGTCTTTAGACAAAAGGGATTTGTGGGGAAGGGAAGTTGGAGAAGCATTCCAGGCGGGAGATGCAAAGGCACATACGTGGGGACAGAGGGGCTCACTCCGTATGCCTTAGGATGTGTGCGTGTTGTCCGCACTTGACAGAAGAGAGGACTGGACTCTGGGAGGTGAAGACTTCCTTGGCCTCCCAGCCAGCAGATGCAGCCAGAGTTCCTTCCAGGACCCACTCTGCCTTTCCAAGAAGAAGGGGGTCAGCACTGCTCGGGGCGTAGTTGCTAAAGAAAAGCAGAAGTCCCTACCCCCTTTGCCAGAAAGTCCATTAGGTTGGGGATCAGATGAGCTGGCTGTAGGAGCCTTTCTAAAGGGGTCAAGAATGGGTTATTGCTAGGAGCAAAATAAGCCTGTAGCACCATGGGGTTTACATTGTATCCCCAACGATCAAAAATGCCAACTAAGGGGCAACCAGCTCGGTTACCCGGTGGGGAGAGGGTCTCCGATTTTTTCCCTCTTACACATTCAGCCCCTGAGGTCCTGCTCTCCCTCTTCTTCACTATCCTCTCAGTAAGGCACTAGCCACTCCTCGGGAGAGGCAGTAACATCAGCTCCTGTTTCCATGTGAAAGAGGGGTGTTAGAACCTCAAAGCTACGGAGGCCAGCACTGAGGTACCATCCCCTCCCAGCCTCAAAGCGGGCTTTAGAAGCTCTGATGCTCTCAGGGATTTCTCACTACTAATCTTTTTATCTGGATATTTATACAACATTCTGCAGAGCCGACCTGCCTCATGCTTTTATAAAAGAGCAGAAATAACAACGTGGGCATTTCAAGTACACAGTCATTTCCAATTCCCCCTCCTCAGGGCATTCCAGGCAGAAGCTGGATGGTGCAGGTGAGGGATTCAGCGGGCCTGGGAGGGGGGGTGGGGCAGGCTCTAGTCCCGGTTCCACAGCGTTATGGAGGCACGACACTCAGCTTGGGGCTCCACCAAGCAAAATAGGAAAGCACAGGAAGGGATGGGGGAGGGGGAATAATGCTTGTTAAGGACATTCTAGGCATGTTATCCATTCACCCACGGGGCAGGTAGACATCGTTCTGATTCTGAAGCTAAGGAAACCAAGCATCAGGAGATGCTAACTCATCTGCCAAAATAATGCATCTCGGAAGATCTGCTCACTTGTTGATTCCTGGATGATTTCTGCATTCATATTTCTGAAAATTGGCCTCATTTTTATAACTAATTTGTGCTAAAGTCAGGGGTAGACCTTGATCCCTCACTCTTCTACATCAGTGAATACCTGTGCCCGTTCATTAGTGCCCTCATTCACAAACTTGTACCCGGGACAATTCTGGGCTGGATCCAGGAGCTCTGTGGTGAGACCTGGGATTCAGAGGCAGAAGAGGAGCATCTGTGAGCGACCCGCTGTCCACCTAAGTGGACATGCCAGGCACCCAGCGCTCTACTCACAGTCTCAACTGACCCTCACATGGTCCTAGGAGGCACAGATCATTATCACGTCCACTTTGCAGTTGACGTCGAGGAATCAGAGATGCCTTGTAACTTGCTCAAGGTCATATGTCAGTAAATGCTCAAACCAAGATCCAAGCCCCGGTCTGTCTGATACCAAAGTCTGTTTTCTTAAAAACCATGCTATGTGCCTCCCAGATTCAAGGATGGATGACAGTCACGGAAGGCTTCCCTGAGGAGGTGATCTCAGCTGAGCGTGGAAGCTTGATTCAGAGTCGACCAAGGGAAAAAAGAGGAACGTCAGACGTTCTGTAAGATTGGAGAAGGGGAACAGAAATCTCTGAGTCTGGAGAAGGAAGCAGGACTCGGGCAAAGAAAAACGTTTCATGGGAAAAAGAGACTGGAGTGTATCTCAAAGGCAGTAGGGAGACAAGAAGGACTTCATTCAAAGAGGGAGCTGATCTGATTTGCATTTTAGGAAGGCCACTCTTGCTGCAGTGGGGATTGGATGGAGGTAAGGTTGAAGGCAGAGAAATCAGCGGATGCTGTTACAGTTCTGAGCAATTACAAGACAGAGACAGCAGGGACACAAAGTATGTTTTGAACTCTGACATGTTGCAGATGTGTTCTTACTTGCAAGAAACACATCCTGAAAGATAGTCCTGGCCTTACCGCAGTTTAGAGTCTAATTGTGCCTACCGTTCCCCCATTACTGCTCCCCTTGGTGCTCCAAATAAGCAGGAATTTCGGCACACTGGGGTTTGGGAATCAGTGTTGAGGTTGCGGGGGGAGTGGCAGGGAAGCAAGGTGTGCAGACAAACGCGCCTGTGTCGTCGCCATTTCATCTCATTAAACTGTATGTTCGTGAGAACTTCCGTGCATCGACCAAATATAAAATGAAGTGAAATAGAGGTTGAAACGCTATGACCTGGACCAACGTATCTTGAGCTCCATCCCCTATTTGCTCTCATTTCCCCAACACCCAGAAAGACAATTAACGGATCCCATTTTTTCTGTATTTAGTTCCTCTCGCATAAATTTCCTTAAGCCCCTGGCACAATTACCACTTGTCTGCTAGTGTGTACCCGCTGATGACAAAGAGGGTGAACAACAGCTAAAAGATATTAAGAGGAGAACTTGAAAACCGCTGATCTGCTTAGGCTGACAGCCTGTTGTTGGGTTTTGTTTTCGGGGGCGTTTGTTCGCCGGCATGTTTCCTTTGGGTTGTGACTGGAGAGCACACATATAATAGAGTCATATTTTCTGCTGATAAAATTGTTGCTGGTTCTCTTGACAGAATGGAATCTATCAGAAGTTGCAGGCGCTCTGCATTGGGCCCCCAGGCATCCAGAGATGCCGTTGCCAGAATGAGTCTGAGTTTTCTGTTTGGGTCATTGGATCACATTATTTCCTTGCACTTGGGGCATGCAGCATCTCGGTGCCATTACCTGAGCCCAGATATCCAATCCCAGCAAAATGACTTGGGCCTGGCCATTCCAGCCCATTAACCTATGGGTAGGGTTGGGAAAACCACACCCAGCACAAGTCAGCTCCAGGGGTCTGGATGAATGGGCAGAGGATGCCATGGAAAGATCCCTGGTGGAGGAGTTAAGAGATGTGGTCTGTTGCTACCTTGGACCTAATTTTCCTCAACTCTAAAAGGTAGAGATTGCAAAAGAGGTACAGAGAACCAAATGATTTCAAAGTTCTCTTCCAGAAATTGAGGGTGTTGGGAGGAACCGCCTCCTGTGGGAAGGGACAAGCAGTCACTGTGGTCCCCAGTGCCCAAGGAGGACTCCCTCCTGCACTGGGGCTGACATGACAGAGACAATGATGCTGGAGCAACCCTAGAAGGAGAAGCTGAAGGGGAGTCAGCTCTACTGACATGGCATCCAGTGTGAAAGTGAAGGAAGCTTCCTGTCTACTTCAGTGCCCAGTTTTCAAAAACAGAAACAGCAACAAAAAGAGAAAGGTATCACTAATCCTCGTGCCTCTTATTCTAGAAGATGCAGACTGAGGGTGTGTTTAAAGATCTCAATCAGGGTTCTCGATCTCAGTACTACTGACTTTTTGGACTGGACACTTCTTTGCTGCGGGGCTGTCCTACACCTTGTAGGACGTTTAGCAGCATCCCTGGCCTCTATCCAGTAGATGCCAACATCTCCCCAAGTTGTGACAACCAAAAATGTTTCCAGACATTGCCCTATGTCCCCTGGGGGAGCAAAATTACCCACAGTTGAGAACTACTTCTCTAAATGGATGATCAGCCTCTTAGGAACCTCGGTTTGTTCATCTCCCAAATGGGATAATAACCGATCGGCTCAGTTCACAGAGTAAGTGTGGGAAATTGAAAAGAGCTACTCAGTGAGAAGTCTTGCTGCTGTTCCCATGGCTGAAGTGAGAGTGTCCACCTTCAGGGGTCAGACGAGAGACACCGTCCAGCAACCAGTCGCCCTTGCACTGGTTCACATGCCAAGCATGTGATCTGCAGTTCCCAGTGCCTCCAGCCCGCATCAGTGACTCAGGCCTGCCCTGCGCCACTTGGACTAAATCATCCCAGCTTCCCTTCTGAGTGTCAGACAGAGAAAGGATGTTAGTCAGCCAGCTGGCTGTGCTAACAGAGAAAGGAGCCCTGCTTCCATCCATCATCAAGTGTGGCTGTTTTTAATAAGGAAAACAGGGAGAGCTCATCTTCTCTCTGGGAGAGCAATGCGGCCCTTTGCCAAAGCAGTTCAATTCTTCTCGAATCTTCTAGATACATGAAGCCCTAGAAATCAGTGGTGCAGGAATTTTTCTTTGTGTCTTTATCATTGATCACTGTGGACTGTGGTCACATGTAGGGGGGGAGAAGATCTACAGGGTTGGGAGGGGAGAGGGAGCTATTAGCTTAACCTCTACTGGCCTCAGAATGACCTATGCCCCCACTTCCTGTTGGGGCTCACACTACAAAGTTGTCTTTACCACTGGTTGAGGTGCACAGTGTGGCATTTGCTGGTGCAGGTGTGTGCTCTGTGTGCATCCGTGCATGTGTGCAGCTGTGCGCATGTGCACACCCAGGAGTACGCTGGGCGGTGATGTAATTCTGGGGTGTGCGTGTGTGTCTAACGCGCATGCTCCGGGCGTGTGCACATTTGAGTGTCTCTGTTCCGTTGAGGACAGCGGAACACGGGGTCTGAGAATCGTGCCCCAGGACTCCACGGTGCAAGGCTCAGTGGGGTGGGGGATGTGATTTCTCTGCAGGAGAAGCTGCAGAACGAGCAGAGTTGCCGCACCTGCTGCCCAGACGTGCCAACCTGCAGACACCTGGGCAGGTGTGCCCCGTGGATGGTCCTAATGATGTGTGTGCTCAGCTGAGCCAGCTGGGGCTGAGATCTGGGGACCTCTGTCACACGAATGGCCAGCTCCCATTTGTCATCGGCCTGGGATGAGCTTTCTTCCCCTTACGGGCTTGTCCTCCCCTGTGCGTGTGTGTTAGCTGAGGGCTGTCAATGTTCAGAAAGGTCTGTGCTGTCTCCAGGGCCGGGGGTGGGCTCCATTTCCCTCTGGTTGCTGATCAAGAACAGAAGCAGGAGGAAGGTCTGACTCAGGCTCCTGCTGGGAAGACAGTGAGTTAGGCAACTAGATAAGCCACTAGTGTTTTTCCCCTAAGATGGGGGAGGGGGGCGTGGAAGGGGATACAGGCAACAGAAAGTCTGGCCAAAGGAGAGATGTTTGTAAATAACCAAGTGGGCAAGGCAAGGAGCTTGGGAAGGTAGATGAGACGACAGGAATGGGGAGGGATGGATGCTCTGAGATCCCCCCTGCGTACGTGAGCAGAACTTGGTCCTTGTTATAGTAGGGAAAGAGCTGAGAGTTAGCCAACCCCAGGCCGGAGACCTTTATCTGTTCCCATATGGCCGTGTGACCTGGGGTGAGTCATTTACTCTCTCCGGGCCTTAGAGCTCTGACTCTGCTTCTGCTATGGTACATGGAATGACCTGGAACCAAGCCAGGACTTAGCGAGTGCTCGATCAAGGTCAGCATCCTCGACGGCAAAGTGCTTCCAGCTGCTCAGGATTACAAGCAAGGGTCTAGTGAGTGTCAAGGACAGTTCAGGTAACACCTGCGGGAGTACCGAGTCCTGGGGGGACTCTGAGCTCTGGTCCTCAGCAGAATTCCAACAGGCAGGTGGGTAGACGTAGGGCAACCCTCCTCCCTGGGCTGGCCTCCACCCCCATGTCCACACTTCTCCCTCATTTTAGGCCACCTACTCAGAGGAGGACACTGGCCCACATGCTTTGCATGTGTTAATTTGTTTAACTAAGCAACCAACCTACAGGGGAGAGACAGTAAACCTCACCCTACAGATGAGGGACCCACATCTGTACTGGGAAACGAGTAGCACCTGGGATAACAATCCCGTCACAGCAAGGCCCCCTCTCTATACCCCTCTGCGCGGCCGCCCTGCAGAGTCCAGTCTGCTGGTTACAGAGAAATGGTTAATGAAGAGCTCTGTAAACCCAGGAGCAATCCCCTCTGAGCTGTCAACTACAGGTATGAATTTTGTTTGGTTCAAAGACCTCATTAACGCCGGAGTTAGCGGAAGCAGCTTCACAGATGTTCATCTTCAGGAATCAAAGACAGCCTGAGCCCCCTGGGCAGGCAGGGGCCGGGCGGCTCGGTGGGGCATCTCTGCTGCTCTCTTATCTCCCAGGTGCTCTACAGCCAACGCCAGCCCCGCAGTTGCCTTTCCCGGGGGTTGGATCATGGAAGAGAATGAGGAAGAACTCTGTCCCTGAGACCTTTGGGTTCCCTCTGGGAATCTCCAGGGACAACATGCATTTGTGTTGGCCTCACCCAGGTCCTAACTTCTAGACCAGTATAGACGGGTTGTTGAAGGTAGTGGCAACCACTGCCCCACGCTGGACACAAGGAAGGGGGTGCATGCCGTGGTTGTAGAGAGACCCAGTCCTGTCACTAACTCAGTGTGTGTGACCTTTGAGCCCCTGCTCAGCCACATGAACGAACTGATTCAGAATTTCATCGAGGTCCCTTCCAGCTCCGATACTGACACGGCCCAGACTATCCAGGAGCTGAAACTGTCATGAGGAGGATAAAACATACTCATTCATGGAATTTGCTTTCGTTAAGTGTCACTCACTGTGCCAGGTTTTAGGAATGCAGGGGCGGCTGTGTCCACATGCCTAAATACCCCTAATCATTTTAAACAGGATGAGATGAGAAGCAAACACTAATAATAATGGTGTGCTATATTATGTGAATTTCACCTCAATACAAGAAGTAATAATGGCGAACGACTTGCCCCAGATCAAAAAGGTACAAAGGGGGTTCTCCAGGTCCAGAAGCTGTGGCTTTAATTCCTACTTCGGCCTGCAGCCCAATACGATCTAGCCCAATGTTCAGCACTTGGTAGGCTGAACAAAGATGTCTTGAAAGAAGGAGGGAAAGAAAGGAGTTGATGAGGGGAAAGGGAAGGGTCAAGGGAAGACACGTCAGGAAAGAGGTAGGGGTATCACTGTCTTCTAGTACAATAAGAAACTGAAGTTCGGTCAAGAGGTTAAGTAGCTCACCCGTACCACACTGGGAGCAAATGACAGATCTGAAGTGTAGAACAAGGTCCCCGTCGACTGGCGCTACCAGGAAAGACCTTATGAAGGCAGAGTGAGTAAGGTGATGGTTGGCATCCGGCAAGTCAAAAAAAGCACAGTTGGCAAGGAGAGGGGCAAGGTGACCCGAGGATAAGGTGGGGGGTGGTTTCTCTTATATATTTTCCTTACATAGCATCATAGAGACTTGGGGACAGCAGCTTGGGATAATGGCATTAGGAGCCTGGCTCTGCCACCTGCCAGCTGGGGGGCTCTGAGGAAGGCTGAACCCTGGTTTCCTCATTTTTGACATGGAGATTATGGTACCTACATTCTAGGTTTTTCTAAGGATGAAATGAGATAAGGCATAATTCCTGCTCAATAAACATGAGCCCTTTCTCTTTCTTCTCTGCAAGCAGAGAGGATGGGGAAGAGAAGGGCGGGCTGCTCAGAATTCTTGAGCTTGGGGAATAAAGTCACACAGGATAAGCAATGCCTTTGTTTCCGGGGCTGATCCCGTCTTTGGAGCAGAGTCAGTGACCACCTGTGCAGTCAGATTCAAGGGGTCTAATGCCCCTCCTTCCTGGGGGGCATATACCCTACACAGAAATGGGAATGAAATGCTGAAATATTAAAAAGCTTGGGCTGAGCAATCCTGCATCTGATCACTTCTTTCCAACTTTTCTATATTGTATACAATATGGAAATTACTTACTTCTCTCTAAGAAGCTAGACTATGGGCTGAGTAATTCTCCAACTAGAAGGAATTGGCAACTAATACCAGAATGGTGTAACCACAGCAGAGCCTTCTAAGACATCTTGCTATACTTAGGTTTTTATTTCGTTTTGTTTCCATAGCAGGAGTTCATTCTTTCAAGAAATACTTTTCGCTGCCATTATGAAGTTCAAAGTTAGTCTGTCCTGCATACAGGTACATGCCTGGTGAGGGAGACCCCGGATGACCATTTATTCTGCCAGCAGAAATGACTGTGTCCCAATGACATTCCCCACACTGCCTTGGACACGGGAGGTACAAGCATGGGCAATTAAGGCGAGGTCCCTATCCTCAGGGGTTTACAGCCTCAGTCACCGAGGCAATGATTATTCCCATTCTAAACGTGAACAGACTGAGGTTTGTTGAGCCTATGCATCTAACAGCAAGACTTTCACTTGCATTAGAAATGCAGGGAGTACAGGAGAATCATTATGAAAACTTTATAAAACACACTGCCTTTTCTTTAGGCCAGAACTCTGAGTAGCCTGTCTCTTCCCTTCCCATCCTCTCTGCCTGCTAGAAGAGGGTAAGAGGGCTACCACTGATTGGGTGAAAGTAATAAGTTTCCACACTTGTCTTGTCTGCTTCCACTACCGCTTAACTCCGTAGCAAGTTCTGTGCTTTCACTCAGGTCCTGCTGTGACCAGAGATGGTTTCTTGCTACGATATATGAAATATTCCTAAACAGGGACCCTCAGTGATAACTGCCTCTGACTCAGCCTCAAGGACAAAAGCAATCAGGGGCAGGTGGAGACAGCGGTATAAACAAGGTGGCATTTAACTCTTTGTACACGCAGCCCCTCTCTACCTCTCCGGTCTCTCCTGCATTAGCCGGTTCCTTAAGCTCTATGCCTGAGCTGTACTGCCCTGCTCCTTGCTCAAGCTTTCTTTCTGCCCAGTATCTCATTTCTGTGATCCTTCCCTTGAAAGAAGCCCCTCCCTTCAAGGTCAGCAAAAATGAAGCCTCTTCTATGGCAGTGTCAGCTGTTCCATCCTCAGCGTTCTTCAGGCATCCTCTCCAAATATTTGGAGCACACGGTATTCTGGTTTAGTTTTGTATTTCAGTGTTTCCCACAAGACTATGAATGGTCAGGACCAGAGAATTCCACTTCATCCTTACAAAGGCATCTCAGATATGTCTTTTTAATCCCAATCTTATAGATAAGAAATAGGTGTAAATATGTATTTAGGGTAAAATAGCTAGTAAGTGGCAGGCCGATATCTGAACTCAGATCGACTTCGGTGTCCCCAGCTCTTCCCGTAATACCCAGCCAGGACTTCCATAGCTGAATGAATGAATGAATGAGTGAATGAATTAGTGACTAATCAAAGATATTCCTTAACAGCATCCCCTCCCCGGGCACCCACGCCCACAGGTTGTCAGAACTCAGAGAAGAGGCCTGGCAGAAATGGACTCAACATGAACTTCCAGAGTCTGTAATGGGTCTCTGCTACAGTCTGTTCTCCCGTGATAGAACCAGAAAGAACTTTCAAGATTATCAAGGTCACTGTTCTTTTTTACATTATCCTGTAATCAGGCACTGATTTCCTTCTCAGCTCTCTTTCAGTCCTTCTGGTATTGTCTAAGGAGAAAGCCTCAAAGTGGTATTAATATGCCTCTTACAAGTCTCTAAACATTGGCTAAATTTCCTTTTTAACAAAGAGAGAACAAGAGATGGGCACAGAGCCTTGGCAGAAAGCTTCTAGCTACAAGCTAGCAGCGCTCTTTTGTTTTCATTATACTTATTTTTACAGTTACCTTCTCTTTATGGTGAATGATAATATTTTACCATTCATAGAGTGATTTAAAGTTCCCGTTATAAATACACACGTTGAAGGGTGAAAAGAGTCGATTCAAGGAAAAATACTGTATAACAAATAGTATAGGAGGCATGTGGACACAGAACAAATCATGCAAGTTTGGAAAGGACCCAACGTTCGGGAAATGCTAGTTAAGTCCAACTACTTATTTTACAAGTAGAACAGAGGCCCTGAAAGGGCAAGTGTTTTGCCAGAGATCACCCAGCCAGCTCCTGGATCAGTTTTCCCCACTTCCCTCTACCAGGCATATCTCTCTAAAAGCTCTTTCTATATTTATGTTGTGACTATTAAAGACACTTCTGATGGTAAGGGGCATGGGGCTTGGGGATTGGTCAGGGGGCGCTGTGCTCTGGATACCCCCCCCCCACAGTGAGCAGGCACCCCATGCTCTGGGCGGGGTCAGCAGGGCGGCAGGCAGCTTGGCGGCATCACTTGTCACTCAGGGACTGAGCAGAACACAGGGAGGAACAGACCATTAGCAGCTTACACCGCAGAGGAACAACCAGAGATTATGAAACACAGCGTTAATAAAGACCACAAAGACATACCTAAGAGAGGAAAATGAGTCTCTCTGTCTCTGTAAATAAATCCACGGCTTGCAAATAAAAACACACCAGAAAAGCCAACTGCAAATGTACTCCTAGAAAAGGAGACCAGATATCCCTGGAATCTTTTAAATTAAATTGTGAGTCAATTGCAAGCCAGAGGGTGGGGGGCTGAGGGGAGTGGAACTTTGCTTTCTAAGATTGCCAGATGCAAAGTCCAATTTCCAGGATCATACATCCAGGGTGGAGGAGGCTTTCCAAAATGTAATTACATATTGCCTAGCAACTGAGGAGATGAACAGGAATAAAGTTGGGGGACCTGGAGTGATGCATCAAAGCTGCTGAGGCCCCAGGTTGGAGAACGCACATCGACACCAGGCTGTGGTCAGGAGCCGAGGGAGGTGGTTTTAGTTGCGTGAATTATAAGCCTCGTTCTGCTCCGCTTCCCTTGGGCTGACCAATCCAGGTTGCTGGATTGGTCAGAAGAATTATGACCCTGCTTTCTTCATCTCTCACAACAGAAGCATCTTCTCTATTTGTATAAAAGTAATAGATACTGTTAAAAATTCAGCGGCACAGAAATATATAAGGAAGCAAGTGAAAACGTTCCTTCCGACTAGAGCCACTCTTAACATCTTGGTGCATACCTTTCCAGAATTTTCCATTCAGAGTTCACCTCTCCCTTTCTAGCCTAAATGAGATATTACTACATATTGTGCTACAGTCTACTTTCTTTCCTCCAAGAGATGGTGGATATTTTTAGACTTTTGCTTTATTTTTTTACTGAAATAGAACAAACATACAGAAAAGTCCACAAATAATGGAACCACCACTGAGAACAATACATAGACCACTGCAAGCCTCCCTCCCTCTCATCCAGTTCTCTCCTATCCCCTCCTAATCACTACCACCTTCCTTCTCTCCAAGGGTAATCATTCCCCCAACTTCAAATATATATCAGTTTTATCCGATTTTGAACTTCCTATAGAAGAAATCATACATTATAGATTCTTCTGTGTCTGGTTTATTAGCCCAACATTTTGTAAGACTCATTTATGCAGTTCTGTGTAGCTGCTCTTCGTCTTTATTTGTATAGTCCTCCAACGTATGGCTATATAAGAATTGATTTATCCATCCTAATGCTCATGAACTTCTAGGCGGTCTCCAGTTTGGGGCCATTACAAATAGAAATGCTTTGTGCATTCCTTTTGGTACACGTATAAAGACCTTTCTCGGGTAAACAGGAGTGGAACTGCCACTTTTAAAAAATGTCTGTACCAAGGTTTAGGAAAGTTCCTAAATTCATCCTTTTTAATGTCTGCTTCATGTTTTATTGTATGGATATCTTCATAGTGTTTTACTGATGGAAATTTTGGTTGTTTCCAATTCTACATACATATCTTTTTAAAAAAACAATGCTTCCATGAAAATCCTTTTGCATTTATCTTTGAGCACATGCAGGATTAATCCTTAGGATGAATTCCTAGAAGTGAGATTTGGGGGAATCAAAGAGTACATGCATTTTATTTTATTTATTTATTTATTTATTTTGTTTATTTGCGGTACGCGGGCCTCTCACTGCTGTGGCCTCTCCCCTTGCGGAGCACAGGCTCTGGACGCGCAGGCTCAGCGGCCATGGCTCACGGGCCCAGCCACTCCACGGCATGTGGGATCTTCCCGGACCGGGGCATGAACCCGTGTCCCCTGCATCGGCAGGCGGACTCTCAACCACTGAGCCACCAGGGAAGCCCCGTGCATTTTAAATGTTGATCTTTCCAGGTTTCCTGAGTTTCCTTTCTAATCTCTTACAATCCCATATTCCTTTTCTCTGTTCCTGAATTTCATCTTTCTGTTTTCTTCCTTTAACACTCTCCAGTTCCCAATTGTCCCATAAACTGTAGGACCCAGGAATGATCTCTCTACCATTCGGGGCAGGCTTGAATGAATTAGGTGAAAAGGTGAGGACTACAAATGCCATGGATCTAGACATCACGGTTCACGTGATGACGATCACGGTTCACAAAGTCTACTCCAAGTCTTAAGAAGGAGCCAGTCTCTGAAATATGCTTCTTGAATTTTGTCCAAACCTCCCAAGAGCTTAGAGTAGGCAACCTCGGATCCAAAGAATATCATCATTTGGATCTCAGCGATTTCTGGATGTGCGGTCCTTCGGACACATCAGTCATGTAGGAAGAAAAGAACCCATAAAGTGAATGCTGACATTCAGACACTTACTGAGAGCATTATGTACCAGCTACTATTCTAGACCTTGGTTATCCAAAGACAATTACTATCTAGGAGACAGAGATTTGGGGCAAAAATTCTGTGATGAAGATATGACAGTATAGAGGTTCCTTAAAAAATTAAAAATAGAACTACCATACGACCCAGCAATCCCACTACTGGGCATATACCCTGAGAAAACCATAATTCAAGAAGAGTCATGTACCACAATGTTCACTGCAGCTCTATTTATAATAGCCAGGACATGGAAGCCACCTAAGTGTCCATCGACAGATGAATGGATAAAGAAGATGTGGCACATATATACAATGGAGTATTACTCAGCCATAAAAAGAAATGAAATTGAGTTATTTGTAGTGAGGTGGATGGACCTAGAGTCTGTCATACAGAGTGAAGTAAGCCAGAAAAAGAAAAACAAATACCGTATGCTAACACATGAATATGGAATCTAAAAAAACAAACAAACAAACAAAAAAAAAACGACTCTGAAGAACCTAGGGGCAGGACAGGAATAAAGATGCAGATGTAGAGAATGGACTTGAGGATATGGGGAGGGGGAAGGGTAAGCTGGGACGAAGTGAGAGAGTGGCATGGACGTATATACACTACCACATGTAAAACAGATAGCTAGTGGGAAGCAGCCGCATAGCACAGGGACATCAGCTCGGTGCTTTGTGACCACCTAGAGGGGTGAGATAGGGAGGATGGGAGGGAGACACAAGAGGGAGGGGATATGGGGATATATGTATATGTATAGCTGATTCACTTTGTTATACAGCAGAAACTAACACAACATTGTAAAGCAATTATACTCCAATAAAGATGTTAAAAAAAAAAAAAGATATGACATGTTATGTGAGCACAGAATAGGGACCAAACACAGAAGCGAGAGAAAAGGCTTAATAGAAAATTCATATATTTGCTGCTATATCTGGGTCAGGTTGGCTGAGGATTACCCAGTTTTAAGAGGGATATGAATATTATCAGTGATTCCTAGTTCCTCATCCTGTCCCCACTGGGACCTACATAATGATGTTTTATTTAGGCTATGTCTGTAAATTTTTACAATAACCTTATACATTTATCATTCTCCCCCATTCCTCAAAGGATGAACTTAAGGCTCAAAGAGAATAAAATGAACTTGCCAAGGTTGCAGAGCTATATAGTCAAGGAGAAGTAAGATTAGAAGTCATCACCGTCAAATTCCAAAGACCAGGCTCTTTTAGCATCCATGGGCCATTTTAATAAAGAGCCAATAGAAAGGTTGTGAGATTTATTGTGAAGGCAGGCAGGCAATGGGACACAGAGAAGGGGTACTGCTCTCCATCAGAGAAGCTGAAGTTCCACTGGGGAGTCGTCTCTTGGAGGGTGACCACTGTGGTATTTTGGAGCCTCGTGGAGAGATCTTGGTTGCAGCTGCTCTGACAGCTGCCTGAGGACTTCTGCTGCCACAGGTAGAAGCCATGGAGGTTGCCCCCCTGTGCTCACCCCTGTGTCCTCACACTCAGGGCATTCTGCGAGGAGCACCTTGACAAGGCAGACGGGGAAGTGCAAAGAGGGATGCCAAAGCCCCAGCTGTATCAGAGATCTGGCACGGTTACCACCTTCTGAAAGCAGAACAGGGACACGGGATTTAGGGAGACTGACACTAATGGCTCCTTCCCGAGGAGACTTATAGAAGGGTCAAAGCTGAGACTTGAACGCACATCTCCAGCCCCATGGTTTCCTCGTGAGGAGGTTGTTCTACCATAAGTCACTGAAGCTGTTTGCTCTTTGCAAGAGCTAGGGACCTTTTACTCTAAGCTATGAAAGTACTACTGATAGCCATACATTTGCATACTCATTCAATTTTATTTATTCATTTATTCACTTATTTGATGAATATTTATAGCAGGGGCCAGCAATTTTATTTATTTATTTACTTATGTGAAAGTTATTTTTTTCTCTTTTTCTTATTAGTTATCTATTTTATACATATTAGTGTATATATGTCAATCCCAATCCCCCAGTTCATACCACCACTGCCACCAGCCCTGCCACTCTCCCCCCATGGTGTCCATACATTTGTTCTCTACATCTGTGTCTCTATTTCTTTTTTTTTTTTTTTTAAGAAGATGTTGGGGGTAGGAGTCTATTAATTAATTAATTAATTTTTGCTGTGTTGGGTCTTCGTTTCTGTGCGAGGGCTTTCCCTAGTTGTGGCAAGCAGGGGCCACTCTTCATCGCGGTGTGCGGGACTCTCACTATCGCAGCCTATCTTGTTGCGGAGCACAGGCTCCAGATGCGCAGGCTCAGTAGTTGTGGCTCACGGGCCCAGTTGCTCCGCGGCATGTGGGATCTTCCCAGACCAGGGCTCGAACCCGTGTCCCCTGCATTAGCAGGCAGATTCTCAACCACCGTGCCACCAAGGAAGCCCTGTGTCTCTATTTCTGCCTTGCAAACTGGTTCATCTGTACCATTTTTCTAGATTTCACATGTATGTGTTAATATACAATATTTGTTTTTCTCTTTCTGACTTACTTCACTCTGTAGAACAGTCTCTAGATCCATCCACGTCTCTACAAATGATCCAATATCACTCCTTGTTATGGCTGAGTAATATCCCATTGTATATATGTACCACATCTTCTTTATCCATTCGTCTGTTGATGGGCATTTAGGTTGCTTTCATGCCCGGGCTATTGTAAATAGTGCTGCAATGAACATTGGGGTGCATGTGTCTTTTTGAATTATGGTTTTCTCAGGGTATATGCCCAGTAGTGGGATTGCTGGGTCATATGGTAGTTCTATTTTTAGTTCTTTAAGGAACCTCCATACTGTTCTCCATAGTGGCTGTATCAATTTACATTCCCACCAACAGTGCAAGAGGGTTCCCTTTCCTCCCCACCCTCTCCAGCATTTGTTGTTTGTAGATTTTCTGATTATGCCCATTCTAACTGGTTTGAGGTGATACCTCATTGTAGTTTTGATTTGCATTTCTCTAATAATTTAGTGATGTTGAGCAGCTTTTCAAGTGCTTCCTGGCCATCTGTATATCTTCTTTGGAGAAATGTTAATTTAGGTCTTTTGCCAATTTTTTGATTGGGTTATTTGTTTTTTTAATATTGAGCTTCATGAACTGTTTATATATTTTGGAGATTAATTATGTGAATGTTGATAAAGTAAATAGTTCAACATTATGAGCCTTCTGGTCTCCATAGCAACTACTCAACTCTGCCACTGTACCATCATGAAAGCAGCCTTAGAGAATGTGTAAATGAATAGGTGTTTTCTGTTCCAATAAAACTTTATTTACAAAAACAAATGACATGGGACATGGGGTAGCCACTGGCAAAAGAATAAAATTAGACCCCTTCCTTAACGTTGAATAAAAAAATCAATCCAAAATGGATTAAAGACTTAAATGTAACAGCTGAAACTATAAAATTCTATTAAAAAAGTAGGCATAAATATTTATGACCTTAAATCATACAACAGTTTTTAGATATGGCACCAAATGCACAAAGAACAAAAGAAAAAGATAAATTGGACCTCATCAAAATTAAATTATTTTATGTTGCAGAGAACACCATCAAGAAAGGGAAGAGAATCCACAGAATACGAGAATATATTTGCAAACCGTATATCTGATAAGGGTATTGTATCCAAAACATATAAAGAACTCTTACAACATAATAATAAAAAGACAAGTCACAATCTGTATATCTTCTTTAGAGAAATGTCTATTTACGTCTTCTGCCCATTTTTTGGATGAAAGGATGCTCAACATCACTAATCATTAGAGAAATGCAAATGAAAACTATTATGAGGTATCACCTCACGCCAGTTAGAATGGGCATCATCAGAAAATCTACAAACAGCAAATGCTGGAGAGGGTGTGGAGAAAAGGGAACCCTCCTGCACTGTCGGTGCAAGAGGGAATGTAAACCGATACAGCCACTATGGAGAACAGTATGGAGTTTCCTTTAAAGAACTAAAAATAGAACTACCATACGACCCAGCAATCCCACTACTGGGCATATACCCTGAGAAAACCATAATTCAAAAAGAGTCATGTACCACAATGTTCGTTGCAGCTCTACTTACAATAGCCAGGACAAGGAAGCAACCTAAGTGTCCATCGACAGCTGAATGGATAAAGAAGATGTGGCACATATATACAATGGAGTATTACTCAACCATAAAAAGAAACAAAATTGAGTTATTTGTAGTGAGGTGGATGGACCTAGAGTCTGTCATACAGAGTGAAGTAAGTCAGAAAGAGAAAAGCAAATACCGTATGCTAACACATATATATGGAATCTAAAAAAAAAAAAGGTTCTGAAGAACCTAGGGACAGGATGGGAGTAAAGACGCAGACCTACTAGGGAATGGACTTGAGGATAGAGGCAAGGGGAAGGGTAAGCTGGGACGAAGTGAGAGAGTGGCATGGACGTATATACACTACCACATGTAAAACAGATAGCTAGTGGGAAGCAGCCGCATAGCACAGGGACATCAGCTCGGTGCTTTGTGACCACCTAGAGGGGTGAGATAGGGAGGATGGGAGGGAGACACAAGAGGGAGGGGATATGGGGATATATGTATATGTATAGCTGATTCACTTTGTTACACAGCAGAAACTAACACACCATTGTAAAGCAATTATACTCCAATAAAGATGTTAAAAAAAAAAGTAATGCCGTTTAAGATTTATAATTTTATGACATTTTGGGGAAATAAATTTACAAGTCTTGATAAATAAATTTTTATCCAAGACAAGTCACCAAATTAAAGAATGAACAAAGAATCTGAAGAAACATTCCTCTAAAGAAGATATACAAATGGTTAATAAGCAGCAGCCATTAGGCAAATGCAAATCAAAATCCACAGGAGACACCCCTTCACAATGAGACGGCTATAATAAAACAGAAAAAGAATAGCAGGTGATGGTGTGACACCATCTCTCATACCCGCTGCTGAAACTCGCACACCCTGCTTGTGGGAATGTAAAATGGTGCAGTTATTTGGGAAAACATTCTGATGCTGCATCAAAAGGTTAAGCACAAAGTTATCATATGACCCAGAAATTCCACTTCTATTACATATGCAAGAGAAATAAAAACATATTTCTATATAAAACTTGTACATAAATGTTCATAGTAGCATTATTCATGAGAGCCCAAAAGCGGAAACAACCCAAATGTCCATCAGCTGATAAATGTGAAATGTGGTATAGCTATACAATGGAATACTGTTCAGCCATAAAAAGGAATGAAATACAGATACATGTTATAACATAGGTGTACCTTGAGATCAGTAGGCTAAGTGAAAGAATCTAGTTATATTGTGTGATTCCATTTATATGAAATGTCAGGATTAGGCAAATCTATAAGACAGAATTCAGATTTGTGGTCGCCTAGACCTGCGGGTGAGGGCTTAGAGGCAAATGGGAGCGAGGGGCTGTGGGATGCCAGCGTTAAGAGCACATCCCTGGAGCTAGGCCACCTGGATTTAATCCCAGCCACTCTTCCGTCCACCAGCTGTGTGACAGCAAGCTATCTGATGGCTCAGTTGTGCTTCAGTTTCCTCCCTTCTAAAATGAGCAGGGGACTTCCGTGGTGGCGCAGTGGTTAAGAATCCTCCTGCCATTTCAGGGTACACGGGTTTGAGCCCTGGTCTGGGACGATCCCACATGCCGTGGAGCAGCTAAGCCCATGCGCCACAACTACTGAGCCTGCGTGCCACAACTACTGAGCCCACACGCCATAACTACTGAAGCCCACACACCTAGAGCCTGTGCTCCGCAACGAGAGAAGCCACCACAATGAGAAGCCCGCGCACCGCAACGAAGAGTAGCCCCTGCTGGCCACAACTAGAGAAAGCCCGCGTGCAGCAACGGAGACCCAACGCAGCCCAAAATAAATAAATAAATTTATAAAATGAGCAGAACTGTCCCTATGTCACTGGGAGATGCAGTGAGTGAATACATGCCAAGTTGTCAGAGCAGCGCTGTCACTGGGGTTTCGGATTCAGGGCTGGCCCTCGCTAAAACGGGGGCAGGAGGCACTCTGCTTTGTGGTTGCCAGGTAATGTCGCCCTGGGGCATCCGCTGCCCCTGCTGGACTGGTTTTCGTCCTCTGGGAGTCCTGGGAGTCCATGATCAAGGGCAGTGATAGTCTCCTCCCTCCCCACCCAGACTCCCTTCAGGTTCTCCCAGATACATCCCAGGTCTGCGGCTCAAGGGGACTTCTAGCTCCGCCCCCTGGGAGGACTGAGTTCCCAGGACCCTGGCAGGAGGGGCTCTGGGTCTGGGTGGGGCTGGGATGCTTCCTGAGGGTGGGGGTCTCTGTCAGCTCAGCTGGGACAGGGAGGGGCTGGGTCAGACTGGGGCAAGTCACCACCTTGGGATAATTAAAAGCACACTTCACATGGAAACTATTTTGGGCAGCACTTGAGGAAAGAACACTGGTCGATGCTAATTGACTGCAGCAAGGCAGCCCGGTGCCCTGTCACACCGCTTCCAGCTTCTCCCCAATACCAGCCTCCTTCCTCCTTGCTCGTCTGACTTGCTGACTTTCCCAGTTTCCAGGAAGGATGATGCAGGAGAAGACCCCGTGGTCAGGGAGGGGCTGGGAAGCAGGGAGAGGTGTGTGGTGACATTTTTTCCTGACACAAGATCAGGACAGTCCCCCTCCTACCCTCTCCATCCCAGTCTGAAGGTGTCTTCTCACAAGGCAGGCTGCTCAGTAAGCGAGGGGCTTCTGCGTTCTCAGAGGCCTCAGAGGAGGGGGGCTCAGCCACCTGAATGATTTGGGAGAGGCAGGGAAAGATGGCCACAGGGAAGAGGGAGGCTGATGAATTATGCATGGCCAGAGGTGATGGTAAACAACCCTGGGTGGCTCTGATGAGCCACTGGCGGGCAGCAAGGCGGGCAGGATGCTGAGTCACAGCAAAGGGTGTGATTAGTCTGTCAGCCGTACCCACCTCTGGGTGGGGTGAGGTATGGAGTCTGAGTCACATTCTGCAGAGGGAGAGAGTGGAACATGGACCCCGAAGGGACCATGGAGGGAGCACATGTTCCCGATGAGCCATGCTGTTCAGGGACCCCTCCTCACCTCCCACCTGCAGGCTCAGTCCCCCTCCGTTACCCCCACCCCCACCCTGGCAGCTACCAGCCCTGCTGGACCAGCCAGATCTCAGCCAGGAGAGATTGGGACTTTTCTCTCCTCAGCCAGAAGGGTATGCAAATAGTCTTCTGTTGCCTCATGTGTGTCTGACGTGTCTCATGGACAGCCTTGAAGCCCGGCCTGGGAATCTTGGAGCTGCGCCTGAAGTCAGGAGCGGGACTGATGGACAGCACATCACAGAGCATAAAAGCCATGGAGCCCCGAAATGCAGGGAAGCCAAGACCCCACGGACAGCCTGAACCAAGGGTCAGTCTAAGCGGGCCTGGCAGGGAGTTGTAAACGGAGATAAGACAGCAACCGCAGGCACCAAGATGGATGGATGGATGGATGGATGGATGGATGGATGGATGGATGGATGGACGGACGGACGGATGGATGGATGGATGGATGGATGGGTGGATGGATGGGTGGATGGATGGGTGGATGGATGGGTGGACGGATGGATGGATGGGTGGACGGATGGATGGATGGGTGGACGGATGGATGGATGGATGGATGGATGGGTGGGTGGGTGGATGGATGGATGGATGAACGGATGGATGAACGGATGGACGGACGGATGGATGGATGGACGGATGGATGGATGGATGGACGGATGGATGGATGGGTGGATGGATGGATGGATGGATGGATGGATGGGTGGGTGGGTGGATGGATGGATGGATGGACGACGGATGGATGGATGGATGGATGGATGGACGGACGGACGGATGGATGGATGGGTGGATGGATGGATGGATGGATGGATGGATTTATTCATTCATTCATTCTTTGGCACAAACTCATTGAGCACTACTGTGTACCAGGCAATCCTCCCTACGTGTGGGGAATGCAGGGATCACCAAGGTGCTTCAGATACCTGTTCTCATGGAACGATGTGGTGGGGACAAAAAATGCAAGTAAGCAATGAACACACAAGGAGATTTCAGATAATGATACGTGCTTAGAAGAAGCTAGAATGGGAATGGTGTGATTGTCTGGGAAAAGGCCTACATAAGATATGGTGGTGTGAGAAGATGACCTAGCGTAGGAGACCTTGGAGCTGGTACTTGGACACGGGAACCTGGGGGACAGGGCACAGGCAGGGCCTGAGGCAGGGAAGAGCTCACACATTCAGAATACTGGGAAGGCTGCTGTGGCTTGAATAAAGAGGAAGGAAAAGGTGGGGTGGGAGCCAGAAGGGGTCAGATCATGTGGGGCATGGTGCAAAAGAGACTGGATTTCCAGTGCTGTGCAAAGCTGTGGATGATTTCCCATAGGGTGGAACTTTTTGTATGTGAGGGTAAATCCCAGGAAAGTGGCTGCCTTGGATGCGTTTGTCCCTCTGCTTTGGGATTCAGGAGTGGCCCTCGCTAACACCTGGAGGCACAATGCTTTGTCATTGACAGGCGGTACTCACTTACCCTGAGCCTGCAGGCTAGCCTCCAAGTTGTAGGAACATCAAAACACTTGAAGACAAAGAATAAAAGGAACATTTACAAAGCGCTGTTTGTATGTTGCAGGTTCACGTACACGGTCCCTTTTATTATTTACAAAAATTCTCATCACAGCTGAGATAAATAGAATTCAGAGTTAAAAAACAAGTCTACCTAGGAAGTGGCAGGATTTGATCTCTGACCCAGAGCCCACGGTTGTAAGTGTTTATCTCCACTTGAAAAAACTGGAGGGCACAGTCTTTCATTTGAACTTGAGCATCTGACCTGCGAGGAAGAGGCTAGGCCATGATGATATGGCTGGACGGTGGCTGAGCAGAGCCAGGACCAAGCAGAGGCCTTCTGACTTGAAGTGTGGGACCCTCCTACTATGCCCTTGACAGGCATGTGGGGTAGCAGAAAAGGGAGGATTTGGGATCCTTCCCATGTCATCACTTAACACTGTGTGACCTTGGACAGGTTCCTTTGCCTCTCTAAGCCTCAGGGTCCTTATCTGTAAAGTGGGGTATTAATATCAATTTCAGTCTTATAAAGGATTGTTGTAAAGATTAAAAGGAGTAATACCATATGCAAAAACATCTGATGCTGTTCTTTGAAGCCTCAAGCAGAGCCAGGATTCAGACCCAGGCACCAATGCCTCCAAAGGCTGAGAATTCTGTGTGTCCATGACAGCACCTGCAAGCAGATGTCCCAAGCTCCTCTTTTGGGAGAGGGTAGTTTGGGGTTCTGACCCCCCTCCCGCAAGCCTCTGGCCTCTGGCACTAGGGAGGGAGAGCCTCAGATCTATATCTTAGCCGGGCAGCTGAACTTGCCCTAGTCTGACCAGTTCTGGACTTCCTCTCCCAGGATGTTCCTGCTTTCAGTCTCTCTCACCTCGTAAGATTTCCCAGTTACTGGCCTGGAGACTAGGGCTAAAGCACCTTTGGTCTCTGCTTCAGGAGAGCTGCCAGATAAAATACAGGGTACCGTTAAATTTGAGTTTCAGAGAAGCAACACAGTTTTAGTATATCCCAAGTATTGCAGGGGATATACTTAATACTAAAAATTAATCTGTTGTTTATCTGAAATTTAAATTTAACTGGGTGTTCTCCATTTTATTTGCTAAACCAGGTGACTCCAGCTTCCATTCAACCATTCTTCCCACCATGGCCCCCTGACCTTGAGCCTCAGTTCTAACAATGGCTGAACCTGGTCTGGGACTCGGCTTTGTACCTCGATCTGATAGAGGTGTCCCTGTTCCCTGTGCCTGACCCTCCACGTGACAACCTCTTTCCTAGTGTCCCAGGCACCCTAACTTCCTAATTCTCTTGCTGTCCCACTGGCACTGGAGTCTTCCTCCATCTCTTTGCTGGCCACAGACTTCCCTCAGGCCAGCCTTCCGAACAGTGGGCCTTCCAGAACCCTGTTCCCTCTGCCTGAAGTGCCCTCTGGTGAAAGTCATCTGCTGCTGGTCAGCACGTGCTCTTTGGACAGCTTGTTCTCCCTGTTCTACAGGGGGCACACCTCTTGCTAGTCTCGCCCCTCCTTCCTGGCAGTGCTCCTGCCTTGTAAAACATAACTGTCCTCCCCTATGGAAAAGAGTATGGAAGCTCCTTAAAAAACTAAAAAGAGTTGTCATATGATCCAGCAATCCCACTCCTGGGCATACATCTGGAGAAAACTCTAATTCGAAAAGATACATGCACCCCAATGTTCACAGCAGCACTATTTACAATAGCCAAGACACGGAAGCAACCTAAGTGTCCATCAACAGAAGAGTGGATAAAGAAGATGTGGTATACACACACACACACACACACACACACACACACACAATGGAATATTACTCAGCTATAAAAAAGAATGAGGGCTTCCCTGGTGGCGCAGTGGTTGAGAATCCACCTGCCAATGCAGGGGACACGGGTTCGTGCCCCGGTCCGGGAAGATCCCACATGCCACGGAGCAGCTGGGCCCGTGGGCCATGGCCGCTGAGCCTGCGCGTCCGGAGCCTGTGCTCCGCAACGGGAGAGGCCACAGAAGTGAGAGGCCCACGTACCGCAAAAAAAAAAAAAAAAAAAAAAATTGGGAATTTGGGATTAACCTATACACATTAGTATGTATAAAATAGATAACCAACAAGGACCTACTGTATAGCACAGGGAACTATATTCAATACTTTGTAATAACCTGCAATGGAAAAGAATCTGAAAAAGAATATATGTATATATATAAAACTGAATCACTTCGTTGTATACTTGAAACTAACACAACATTGTGAATTAAATACACCTCGATTAAAAAAAAGGACTGCCCTCCTCTCCCCTGACCTATGCCGAGCTCTAGGTACAGCCAATCTTTGAACTCCAAGAGGGCAGCGATCACATGTTTGAGCCAATATGTACTATATTCCCCATCAGCTAACAGCACTAGTCCCATAGTACATTCTTAGTAAATATTTGTTGAGTAAATGAAAATAGAATAGGACACTAAGGCTCTGAGGACAGTCGGACTTTCAATTATTACTATTATTATTACAAATAGAAATTGTCCTGAGAGGCAACAGAGGTCTCCAGAATACTGCTGGCTAATTTCTCCTGGGTTACCAGCCCACGGCTCTCTCACCACAAGTATTTTTCATAACCACATACATAAGTGCATAAAAAGTATGTGGTTCTTTTGGCAATAGTGGCTCGACGTGAAAGACATCCCAAAGGACAGAGAAAAGGACAAAGGATGAGAGAACGTCTTGAGTATGATTTAGGCTGCCCCCTCCCGGCAGAATTCTCAGCTCGCAGACAGGGTATTTTGTGTCTCCTTTACTTAACAAGCACTCACTCACTGAGGCCTTTAGGGAGCTGTCCTGGGTTAGTCACTTTCTTGCTTTTCCCCCCAGATCCTCTTCCTGCCCTGGCCCTGCCCTCCCCGATCCCCAGCTGTGCACAGAGAAGATGCTTAATGAATGAGGCTGAATTTCAACTCTTGGCTGCCACGTTTCATTCCAGACAAAGAAACCTGGCCTACAGGAAAATGATTAACTGCAGGAATTTTTCTTTTTTAGAGAATAATCCCCTAGAAAGGGCAAAGGGTGGTTCAATCTCAGTTTTTATAACACCACTCAATGGAAGTCTTTTAATTCCAGTAAACAGCAGTGAAATCCTATTGATTATCACCAAAAAAGAAAAAGGGAGAAAATGTATAAATTAGGAAAACTTCTCAATTGTGAGTTTTTTTAAGAAAAGAGAGGGCATTTCATATCAGACATATTTAAAATAAAAAATAAAAATAGGGGCTTCCTTGGTGGCACAGTGGTTGAGAATCTGCCTGCCAATGCAGGGGACACGGGTTCGAGCCCTGGTCCAGGAAGATCCCACATGCCACGGAACAACTGGGCCCGTGAGCCACAACTACTGAGCCTGTGCGTCTGGAGCCTGTGCTCCGCAACAAGAGAGGCTGCGATAGTGAGAGGCCCGTGCACCGCGATGAAGAGTGGCCCCCGCTCGCCACAACTAGAGAAAGCCCTCGCACAGAAATGAAGACCCAACGCAGCCATAAATAAATAAATAAATAATAAAAATAAAGGAGTTCCCTTAAAAAATAAATAAAAATAAAGAATAAAAAGTTGGCCTAAATAAGCAGCAGGAACATTTGCTTCAAAGGACATGGGACCAAGATCCCAAAGACTTTGATTCAAGTTCTCTCCTTGGTACTTACTGGCTGTGTTGTCTTTATGTCTTTGTACCTCTGTCTTCATCAGTAAAATGAGACTAAAGTTACAACCTTCCCTAACTCACAGGGTCATGACGAGAGGGAAATAAAGCAGGAGATGTACCCACTCCACTCCTTGAGAAGTTGTGCACAGCGGGAGGGGGTGGCAGTGTCCTGCACATGGAATCTCCCACCTGGGAGGGCCCTCGGGACATTGCCGCTGTGGGTGCCTAGGACACCTGTCACTTTATATCCGACACGTGGTTAAGAAACAAGACTTTGGCAATCCTTTTCAAACCTGGACATCTGCAACCAACCAAATGTTTTAAAACTAAACCTAGTAAACAACGATAAGAATCTTAATAGGGCAGTAATTTATATTTTTGAACTCCCTATCCATTTACCAGGGACCAGCGCTTGATTGCACTATTTCAATGCTTTTTACGGCCCTACGAGGGGAGTAATTTTTATCCCCATGTTATAAATGAGGATAGTGAATCACAGGGAAGTTAAGCAAGGTGTCCAAGTTCTCACAGCTCAACAAATGGTAAAGCACCTTTTCTAATAAATATTACATCTTCTTAACTATCCTGTCTTAAAGTCCCTATATCTCCATTCATTCAACAATTGTTTGTTGAGCACCTACTGTATGACCGTCACTGTGCTAGGCACAGGGAACACTGTGGGGGAGGGGTGCGTGAAACACGCAGTCTCCACCCGAGCAGAGCTCATGGTCCAGCTGTCACTGAACTTGGATTTGGAACCAGGTCTGCTTCTCACACTCAGCTGGGTGGGCAAGGAGAAGGGCAGTCCAGTTCAGCCCCACAGATAAATTGTGGCATCCAAAGGCCATGTGAAATTCAAGGACTTTTGCAGAATTGACTGTCTATGCACCTAGCTGAGAACCGTAGCTTCCCTGGAAATATTCCTGTTATCCAGTAGTCCACGTGTTGAGGTTGGGATCTGAGTTTCACATCAAATTTATGCTACTTTTGCTTTCCTGATCTAGGGAGCTAAGCTCTACATTATTTCTCAGCTCACAAAAGCCCAAGAATATGTGCTTTGCCACAGTAAATGGCAAAGCATATATCAATATATTTAAATAGCTAATAGCTGCTGGGGAGGCCAAGGACATTTATTGCTTATTTTTACTCCTTTCCCCCATCTTCTCGTATGGTGTCCTGCCTCTGAATACTAATAAAATTCTGACGAATGAATGAATAAATGACTGAATGAAACAAGTGGGCCAACTGACTTGGCTCCATACAAAGACTGCAGACTCTGCTTCTGACTGTGTCCAAACATTTAACACATAACTAGACTTGTACCCAGGAAGAATCAGATAGAGGATTATGTAGTTGTTTCACTGCAATGGGGGGGGATTAAGTCAGAGCAAATAGATCAATAGCCTCCCAAAGTACAGAAAGATTCCAAACCCTTCCCTCTCACAGATTGTCCCTGGACAGTCCCCTCCATTGCCCTGTCTTAAGAACCATCACTCCTGCACAGATGAGCCCCGAATCTGTTCTAACCCTATGACCTTTCTTCTCAGCCCCAGTGCACATGTCAACTTGCCTCCTGGCCATCTCCCCATGAACAGGCCACAAGCACCGTAGACTCCGTTAAGAACCAGCCTCAACACTTAAGACAGCACCCCACCCCCAACCAGCATCTCTTTCTGCATTCCCTGCCATAGTAGATAGACCAGTAGTTCTGTAGAACAAAGAATGAAAAACAGAACAGGGCTTCCCTGGTGGCACAGTGGTTGGGAGTCCGCCTGCCGATGCAGGGGACGCGGGTTCGTGCCCCGGTCCGGGAAGGTCCCACGTGCCGCGGAGCGGCTGGGCCCGTGAGCCATGGCCGCTGAGCCTGCGCGTCCGGAGCCTGTGCTCCGCAGCGGGAGAGGCCACAACAGTGAGAGGCCCTCGTACCGCAAAAAAACAAACAAACAAACAAAAAACAGAACAAAGTTCACATGTATTTAGCACTTGTGTTCCATGCTCTATCTTACAACAATCAAAGGTCCTTTTTACAGATGAGAAAACTGAAGTAACTCACCCCCAGTCACAGCACTAGTAAGTGCAGGAGTTAGGATTCAAGTCGGTGCAGTCCAGCTCCAGAGCCCAATGGGTAACCACTGGACTATCCCTCTGCCCAGGCACCAAGCTGGGCATTCTTTGTCTGCAACCCCACACCGGTCATTTCTCTGCCTTCTTCTGCTCTGCTCTGGGCATCAGGAGGCTGACCTCTAGGTACCATGCCATTTGGGCTCCCCTGCCCTCTGGCTGAAGGTTGGGCATGGCAAGGGGAGATAAAAAGGTTGGAAGGAAGAATGGTCGGGATATTTGCCCCCTCATCCTACCTGCTTCCTCCCAGCCTCGCTCTGTACTGGCAGGGGCTGAATTCTAAGGTGACGACTCCTCCATAGGTCTGATGGCACCATGTCCTCGCCTTGCTCCTGAGGCCCAGGGGTAGTAATAACTCCCTACTGTGCTTTGTCCCTGGGAGGCTTCTCCAGAGTTGCTGCTTCCCTTCCCCCCTGCTCACACCTCTGTAAAGTCCTTGCCTTCTCTTTCCCACTGGTATCCATTCAGATTCCAAACCTCGATGTCACCTACGGCCTCTCCCTCGCATCCCGCCCCCTCTCCCAGCGTTATGAAGGCCTGTGAATTCCACCCTTGGAGTGTCTCCAGTATTTGGTTCATCCTCTCTATTCCTACTGATCTTAGACTATCCCATTATCTTCCTGCCTGGCCTCCCTGCATTCAGGCTCTTATGTCTTCAGTGTACCTTCCACAACAGTGAGAGTCCTCCGCACAGAGCCCAGATTCACTCTCCTAGTTGCCTCTTCAAAGCCCTTCAATGGTTCCCTAAAGCCCAGAGAATAAAACCAAATTCCTCAGCCTAGAGCAGGTCTTGTTCCGTTTTGTATTTCTCTGGGGGCCTTGCCTATATTCGATACATGTTGTGTTGAGGGAAGAGAGTGTGATCATTACTTGTGTAGCTGCAAAAAGTGTAATAGCACAGGAACACAGGCCTGTGGTGAGAGCAACCTCAAAGATTTTATCACCTCAACCCGTGTTGTAATCCCAGGATGAGCTGCTTCAAAAACTCTTCCCGCCTCATCTATTTCGCCCTTGTTCCCAACTTAAGAGCTTCATCACACACGGTAGGGTTTCAGGTCACTCCTTCCACACAGGGAGGCCGGATTGTGGATGGTTAGGAACATGGGCTGGAGCCAGGCTCCCTATGCCCACCTCCTGCTCTCTGTTTGTACTTAAGCAAGTTCCTGAATCTTCTGAAGTCTATTTTCTTCTCTGTAAAACAGGGGTAACGGTAGTACCTACGGTACAGGATTCTGAAGGGCTTAAACGTCGTGATACTTACAAAGTACGAAGCATGGTACTAAGGACAAAGTAAGCCTTCAAAAATGTAAGCAGGCATCACCATCCACCCCATTATAAAACAGGCTTATTCTATTACATATTAGTCTGCCTACTGTACAAACTATGTACGTAGAGCAGTGTTGTACGTAGAATATTTTATTTAAGCGCCCACCCCCAATGCTGAGATGGATTATTAGCCCTGTATTGCAAAGGAGGAAAGAAACATGTAGAGAAGTTACGTGTCTTGCTTGAGGTTACGCAGGAAGTAAGTGCTGGAGTCAAGGCTGGAATTCATATTCTGATTTAAAAATGCACTGTTTTATGTACTATTCTACGTACTATGATGTCCAATCAAAGGTCAGCTCATTTTCCAAACCCTAGCTCAAATTATCCATCCTCCACGAACTCTTCCTTAATTCCTTGGGAAGGATTCACCCATCTTTTTCTGCAGTCCAGAAGCTCCCCCATTACAGACCTACTCAGGTTCACTGAATTTAGTTTTGTGTTATCCTTGGAAATTCACACTTGTGGCTCCTTTGCTAAACTCTGCATGCCTTGAGGACATAACTGCTGTCATATTCATCTGTGCAATCTCAGCGACCATCTCAGTACCTTGCATAAGGTAGAGAGGAAAACAGGAAGGCAATACATGTGCAGTAGGATTTATCAGTCAGGATAAACCAGTTATGTTTCAGTAATAAACAATCCCCCAAATCCTAGCGGCTCTTTCAAACACAGAGGTTTACTTCTTACTCATTTAATTTTCTCCTTGCAGGTCAATTAGACCTCTGCTCCATGTCACCTTTACTTTGGGAACCCGGCTGAAGGAGCAGCCCCTGGCTCCATTATTGACAGTCTCATGGAAGATAGATGAAGAGGAGATGGCAGAAGACACACCAGCCTTTGAAGCTTTAGTTTGGAAGTGATACACATGCTTCCACATCTCAGTGGTCAAGGCAAGTCCTGTGGCCGCTCCTGATGTCAGGGGCAGGAATATAACTGTCTTCCAGAGAGGGGCTTTGATTATGGAGGAACAGAAGTCTGACTTATCAGACGGAGCAAACAGTGAATCTGGAAACCAGCTCCATTTAGAAGGGAACAAATAGCTAGTCACTGAAGACCTGCTATGAGGCTGGAAGTATCTTGTATGTTCAACATGGAACCCTCATTCACACGCACACACACCAATATATCCCTGGGGATGCAGACCATCACTTCAGTTTACAGATGAAGAATCCAAGACTATAAGAAGTTAAGAAAATACATTAAGTTCATGCAGATAGTAAAGCAGTTGGACCCAGATTTGACTTGAGTCTAAGTAACTCCAGAGCTCACATTCTCTTAAATAACACTGTTCTCTTTGGTTTTTGAGGTTTCTAATTAGAAAATACCACTCTTCCTACAAGAAATGGAGTAAATGCTTACTACTTGAGGTATCCTCCCTGAAACAGCAGTATTGGTATCATCGGCTAGACACGCAGACTCTCAGGCTCCCCCAGATCTTCTGAATCAGAATCGGCGTTTTAACAGGATCTCAGGTGATCTGAAGGCATATTCATGTTTGAAAAGCGCTGATGAAGTTACCAAAGGAAAATGAAGGCATTTTTTTCTGACTCTACTGGAATCAGGGAGCAGGGGAGAGCTGTCCCTCAAGCCTCCTAGTCACAAGTGGCTGGTGCTACACAGCACTGAGAGCCTCATCATGTTAATTTTGCAGAAACAGGAGAAAAGACACAGAATCTGCTACTTTGCACCCACGTGGAAGCAGTGTTAACAGGCACTGCTGAAAGCCCATGACCTTCTGTGAACCTTCCAACACTTTTCTCACCACTCACTCGTTCATTAACTAAGGGAACATTCTTTTGTGTGCCTGCTACACACCAGGTACTATGACAAGCACTGGCATGTGACAAGGGTCCTTACCCTCCGTTGGCTTATTGTTTAGTGGAGGGGGACAGACATGCAAATAGATACTTATGGTACAGCGAAAGTGGGGTTCACCCAAGTGTAAGCAGTGTGCTTTGAGATCGCAGAAGAAGGCACTATGGAATGTCTTGGGGGGGGGGGCGTCAAGGAAGGCTTCGTGGAGAAGGCAGTCATTAAGGTGTGAATAGGCACTTACTATGCAAGGGCTCCAGAGAGCCAGGTAGCTTTCAGGCAGCGACCAGCAGTTTGGAGACTACGGAGGCAGCAAAGAGATACTCGGTGTGGCTGGTGCTTGGGGTTGGAAGGAAGAGGGGTGAGGTCTTCTACTACAGTTCTACTGTTCCCAGGTAGAACTTCTCAAAGGCCCAAGTGTCAGAGCCTGAAGGGATGGGCAGCCAGAGGATTCAGAGGAATAGGCTCTGGGCAGGAATGAAGCACCGGGTCAGCCTCCTCTGGACCTCTTGGGTTTGACCACCTGCAGGCTTAGATCCCACCTTGTTTCTGAGCTAATCCAGAGTAGGGCACATAGCATTTTCGGTGGGACATATAAGTCAATTATTTTAATATAGGTCACTTTAACAGACAGATTGGTTTAATGTCATGTAATTTTATTTTCAACTTTTTTTATTGTAGCCAGGTCATGGAAGCAACCTAAATGCCCACTGACAAAAGAATGGATAAAGAAGATGTGGTACATACATATACAATGGAAAATTACTCAGCCATAAAAAGGAATGAAATTGGGTTACTTATAGAGACGTGGATGGACCTCGAAACTGTCATACAGAGTGAAGTAAGTCAGAAAGAGAAAAACAAATATCGTATATTAATGCATATATGTGGAATCTAGGAAAATGGTACAGATGAACCGGTTTGCAAGGCAGAAATAGAGACACAGCCATAGAGAACAAATGTATGGACATCAAGGGGGGAAAGGGGTGGTGGGATGAATTGGGAGATTGGTATTAACATATATACACTAATATGTATAAAACAGATAACTAATGAGAACCTGCTGTATAGCACAGGGAACTCCACTTCATTGTACAGTAGAAACCAACACAACATCGTAAAACAACTATACCCCAATTTAAAAAGAAAGAAATAAAAACCAAAAAATTTTTTTATTAAAGTATAGTTGATTTACAGTGTTGTGTTAGGTATACAGCAAAGTGATTCAGATATAGATATATTATATATATATATTATTTTTCAGATTCTTTTCCCTTATAGGTTATTACAAAATACTGAACATAATATAATGTAATCTTGGTCTAATATTAATATAGATATACAGATAAATAAAATGAAAAAACTGTTGGGAGGTCAGGGAAAGATTGCAGGAAGATGTGATAAGTGAGTTGAATTCTAAAGGAATACGAGTTAACTGGATAAAGAAGAGAAAGGGGATTGAAAAAGTGGGAGTGGAGATCAAGGTAGAGGGCAGGTCAGATAGGGCACAGTGAGGGCAAAGGCCCCTCAAAGCAAGTGTGATGGCTGCAAACTCACATGGCAAGAATATGAAGTTGGAGGTCCTGCCTCTTGCATGGTCCCTTTGCATCATAAGATTCCATGATTTCCTCAGCTCAAGCCAGGAAATCCATTTCCCTTCTAACCCTACCCCGCCCATCCTGTATCCCCATTAGGGCTCCAGGCCCTGGGATTCCCAGAGGCAAGGACAAAAAGAGCATTGCTGGCCACACAGAGCATCAGGACTGCGTGGACCAGAAGGGGAGAGAGCTGTTGAAGTGTGATGCTGGGGGCGGGAGTGGGGGGCAGAGAGGCAGGGCGTGGATGAGACAGCTCTGGAGGCACCTAGGGGTCAGAGGACCTAGTCATCTGTCCTCAAGCCTCCTAGTCACAAGTGGCAATGTAGGTGCCCCTGGATAAGAAGACAATTAAAGTACAATTAACCTCCCTGAACTGCGGTTCTGAGCACATGTCAGATAGACATTTGGAGATCATTAAATATGGGGGTGGTTGAGTGGAAAGGGCTGCAGGGTGAGGGCAGAGGGAGAAGATCATTTCTCTGAAGCCATCACTATCTTTGGGGGTTCTCTGTCACAACCAGTCCCCAGTGTGGATGGGGCAGGAGACCACTGCATGGGGGAAGCAGAGGGACACAGAGCATTTTCTTTCCCCTCCCTCCAACCCCTCCTCCCCAAGCCTGGCCTCAGGAATAAACGCAGCAGCTGCAAATTCACGTTGCTGAGTACAAATGCTTCCTGAGTGGAGAGGGGAATGGAGAGAACCTACTCTTGACAGCTGCCTCCTAGGAGCTCACTCAGTTTATTAAATTAGCAGGTTCCTCTCTTGTGGCGAGGGCACCAGAGAATGAAATACCAGATGGATCAGTTTCATGGAATCTGAGACTGATAAACTTTCAGAGCTGGAAGGCTCCTTGGGGAGCACCTGGTTCAAGCCCCCTCATTTTTCAGATGAGGGACCTGCAGCCCAGAGATAGGCAATAACTTCCCTAAAGTCACAGTTGCTACTTGAAGCTCAAAACTAAGAAGCACCAAATGGTGGAAGGGGAATTCTCTCCATGATTTATCTCTTCTGCACGTTTAGTGTTACACTGAATTTACTTTTGATAAGGAGTACCTGCGATCTCAGAGGTAATTTACCGTGAAAGATAATTCTTAAGATTTCCCATCATTATTAACACTGACTTGAATTATGTTGCATTTTATATTGGAACATGGGTTTAATTTAACCCACGGCAAACAAATCTCTTAGTTAAAAAAAAAAAAAAATCTCCTTTCCACAATGAGAAGGCAGCGTGGCTGCTTACAGAGATAATACTACGTGAGTTGAAATTCCTTGCCTACATCTGCCTTTTCAATCAGATTTTCACACCTGTCTTTAAAATCTTCATCACTGCCCATTGTTAGGCTGGGCACCTCGGAACAGGTAATCAGTCGTCACTGCAGCACAGATGTGACAAGCCCAACAGATGAGAGAAGAATTAGGTAGACTCAACCTGAGTTCATGAACATCAGGTGATGGGCTCCACATTAAACCCTGAGGATGCAAAGGTCAGAGTCAGACCGTTAGGACTCAGTCCACCAGGAGCTCACCCCCTCACCAGCACTGGCCGCCTTAATGCAAATCAGAAAAGGGGGATGGAGAAGGGCAATGTCTCCCAAACAAATGTAACTTTCTTCCAGCATTTGCCTAGAGCCGGACTCACCCCAGGGTGTGGCCACGTCCCATGACCCCAGTATGGAGCTCACATTTCTTCTTCTAAAGATGCACTGTCCAATATGGTGGACACTAGCCACAGGTGGCTATTTAAATTTAAATTAATGTTTAAAAATAAAATTCAGTTTCTCACTCTCACTAGCTACACTTCAAGTTTCCAATGGCCACCTGTGGCTGGTGGCTACCATATTAGAACATTTCCATTATTGCAAAGAGTTCTATTGGACACTGCTGGCCAAAGGGCTGGCTTTGTTTGGGTAGTTCTCTCTTCTCCAGGGAGAGACTATTCTGCCTAAGAGATGTGAGAAAGAGGTCAGGAGGTCATTAGATATATGCATTAGGATGGCTTCTGCTGGGAACAGGGTAGGCAAGGGTAGCTCTCCGTTTGCTGACCCCAGGGTCTGGTGTAACTCGAACCGACACCCATTCTGACGATATTTCTCCAAACGATATTGGGGTAAACCCTCAAACTGTGTATGTCATCTGCATTTCCTCAAAAGCCTTACCAAAGTCTTCTATTGCAGCTGAATTCTATCCGATATCTAGGATGTGAGATAATGGTGTTAACCAACATTCGTCATGTGCTCACCATATGCTACCAGGGTGCTAAGCGCTTTCAAAGCAACCCTCCACTTGCTCCTCAAGAATCCCCTGCTTACAGCACGCAGGTGAAGAAGTGGAGGCCCAGTAAAGACCCTGCCCATGTTCACCCGCCAATGAGGGGGGAGTCAGGAATTGGACCCAGGCAGTCTGCTCCAGACCCTGAGTCTGAACCACCAACTGTGCTGTTTTCTACAAGTTGACCCTAGCCCTGGCCCTACCCCTTGCTGAGTATTTCCTGGAGGAAAGACGCTTAAACACTTCAATTCTCATTTAGCCCACCCATCCAATGGGGGAACCTACTTTCCACTCTTTACAAGAACTCTCTGAGGGTCAGATGAAAGGGTTTGGTGGGGAAAGGGCTTTGTGAACTTTCAATACCCATCTGAGTGTCAGGGACCATAGTAAAAAAAAACAATAACAAAAACAAAAACTGATTGTTGACACTGTCCTTCAGGTCTGTACTATTTGGGCTGAAGAATCACCTGGGAAGCGTGTTAGATATGTAGCCTCTTTGGCCCCATCCCAAGCAACTCAGACTGTGTGTAGGTCCGGGGTACAGGGGTTTTCATTTGTAACAGTGCCTCAGGGAATCCTCGGGCTTCTCTGCAAAATGCTGATTTTTAGGTCTCCAGCTTTGGGGCCCCAATGATCCATATATACGTGGGCTAGAGCAAAACAGAAACTTTTTAACGGAGAACCTCTGTCCTGCTTTGTGGAGAGGTGGGGTGGCGGGCTCTCCAGATGCCCTAATAATCCTTAATTTTCAAAGGCAGGTGCCCATCTTATCCTGTGCTGGGCTGAACAGAGGGGACTGCTCCCAGTGGGCATCCCCTGGCACTTTCAGAGGGGAAGGCCAGTCTGCTCTCCTTATCATTCAAGTCTTCCCGGGAACTCACTTGGGAGAAACAGAAGACTGTCTAAAACATACATTGTCTTTCCATTTCTATTTCCCCTCAGCCTTATTGAGGTAGAATTGGCATATAATACTGTATAAGTTTAAGGTATAAGTTTAAGGTATGCAATGTGATGCTTTGATATGCATGTGTATTGTGAAATGACTATGATAAGGTTAGTTAACACCCCCATCACTTCACATAATTACTTGTGTGTGTGTGTGTGTGTGTGTGTGTGGTGAGAACATTTAACTCCTTAGCAACTTTCAAATATATAATACAGTATTGTTAACCGTAGTTACCACACTGTTCGTTAGATCCCAGAACTTACTCATCTTACAACTAGATTTTGTACACTGTGACCAAAATCTCCCCCATTCCCACCAACCCCCAATCCCTGGCAACCACCATTCCTCTCTCTGTTTCTAGGAATTTAGCTTTTTCTAGATTTCACACATAAGTCTCCGTGTGATTTAGTTCACTTAGCGTGATGCCCTCAAGGTCTATCCATGCTGTGGCAAACGGCAGGATAATCTTTGTGGTTGAATATATATATACATACATATATATAATGTTCTCTATTCATTCATATTATCAAAGGACACTTGGTTGCTTCCATGTTTTGGCTATTTGAAGAATTTAAGAGAGAGCTTCAACAGCAAACTCAGTCAAGTAGAAGAAAAAAATTAGCGAACCAGAAGGCAGGTCATCTGCAATTATCCATTCAGAAGAGCAAAAAAAAAAAGAAAAAGAATGAAAAAGAGCCAAGAAAGCCTTTGTGATTTATGAGACACCATTAAGAGAAGTCATCTATGCATTACTGGAGTCCCAGAAGAAGAGAGGGATAAAGGGAGAGAAAGCTTATTTAAAGAAGTAATGGCTGAGAACTTTCCAAATCTGGGGAGAGATTCGGATATCTGAGTTCATGAAGCTCATAGATCCTCCTGAAATTTTCACCCAAATGATATTCTATGAGACATATTATGATAAAACTGTCTAAGATCAAAGACAAAGAAAGAATGTTTGAAGCAGCAAGAGGAAAAAAATTCCTCACATACGAGGCAACCCTCATGAAGCTATCAGTGGATTTCTCAGCAGAAACCTTGCGCACTAGGACAGAGTGGGATGATATATTCAAAGTGCTGAAAGAAAAAATCTGCCAAACGAGACTACTTTACCCAGCAAGCTGTCCTCCAGATGCAGAGAGATAAAGCCTTTCTCAAACAAACAAAAGCTGAGGGGATTCATTACCACTAGCCCTGCCTTACGAGAAATATTGCAGAGTTCTTCGAGCTGAATTGAAATGATGTTTGTTAATAACATGAAAATATAAAACACATAGGTAAAAGTAAGTTTATAGTCAAATCCAGAATACTCTAATACTGTAATACAGTGGTGTATTAACTACATAACTCTAGTATAAGGGTTAAAGGACAAAAGTATTAAAAATAACTATAACTATAATAATTTGTTAATGGATATATACTATAAAAAGGTAAATTTGACATCAAAAACATAAAACGTGGTGGGAGTATAAAAGGGTAGAATTTCTGCACACAATTGAAGTTGTTATCAACTTAAAATAGGCTGTTATATCTGTAAGATGCATTATGTAAGCCTCATGGTAACCACAAAGCAAAAACCTACAGTAGATACACAAAAGACAAAGAGAGGAGAATCAAAGCACACCACCATGGAAAATCATCAATTCACAAGTGAAGACAGCAAGAGAGGAAGAAGGCAATAAGAGAGCCAAAAACTAGTCAAAAAATTATAAAATGGCATTAGTATGCCCTTACCTATCAACTTTTACTCTAGATATAAATGGATTAAATTCTTCAATCAAAAGGCATAGCATGGCTGAAGGTATTAAAAAAACAAGACCCACCTATTTGCTAACTACAAGAGAGTCACTTCAGCTTTAAGGACACATATAGGCTCAGAGTGAAGGGATGAAAGAAGATATTCAGTGGCAATAAAAACCAAAAGAGAGCAGGGGTGTCTATACTTATATCAGACAAAGTGGAATTTATATAAAAAACGACAACAAGAGACAAAGGTCATTATATAATGACAAAGGGGTCAACTCATCAAGAAGATATAACAATTGTAAATATATACGCATCCAACAATGCAGCACCTAAATATATTCCATTCTCTAAGATGTTCTCTATCTCATTCTGGTCAGCCCATCAGAGGTGAGCTTAAATGGCATAGTTTTGACTGCTTGTTGAAAGGGTTTTCCTAAGTTGCACCTTGGCATTGAGTCTTTGGCCTGCTATAAGAAAAGGTGCTATAGAGAAACTCTCTCTTGAATATACTTAAGGGATGCTACTGAGTACACTATACCATAACATTTTCCCCCTTCTGAGGACCAATGGGGGAAATTTCTCTCAGGTTTCAGGTCCAGGAAAACCTGAGCTTCTCTTGAGCAACGGCCTTGAGTTTATTTCACAGACACTGAGGTTTAAAAGTTATCAAATTCCACTTTCCCCTCTTGTGTCAGCTATTATGGAGCAAAAACCAAATTTGCTACCCACCTCCAGCAAGATGTTAAGGCCTATGAAACCCATACAACTAACCCCACTCCTGCCTCGGTGGGTTTTTATTTACTTGCTTATTTATTTGAATGAGCTATGAAGACTTAACTAAAGAATTCAAGGGGGAGGGTGAAGAAGGGGGCTCACAGTGCATATCGTACAACAAAACAAATCACAACTTCTCTATTAGGCATTTCTCTATTCTCTTGTCCCTGTCCCTGGAGCTATTAAGTGGCGATTTAATTTCTCTGCCTTTATTTTTCTTTTGCTTTGGCATCTTCATATACCATTTTCCCTTCTTATATTACATGCAATTTTTTAATCTGCTTCAAAACAAGTTTCTTTTAATGAGCCATGCAATTTCACGAATCTTTGCCTAGAATAGTTATGAATTGTCCACTGGGCGCCTGGAATTGTTCTAGGTTTGGGGGCAACAGTAGTGAATAAACTAGACAACTTTCTTGTAACAGCATGCGCATTGTACTTGCCATTTGGGAAACAGAAATGAGCCAGGAAATAAATAAATAAATAATGTAACTTCACGGAGTGGCCAGCTTTGTAAAGGAAAGCAGAAAAGGTGATATGATAGCAAGAGACTAGGAAGAGGAAACATGAGGTAGGGTGGGAGATAAGGCCTTTCAAGGAGATCATATTTGAACTGAAGTCTAAATGTGGAGGTACCTGCCACTCAGAGATCTGGGATGAGTATTCTAGGCAGAGCAACCAGCTAGTGCAAAGGCCCTGAGGCAGTGATGAGCACGTTGGAAGAATGTTTGTGTCCACGTGGTAACCTCTAGTCAGCTTTTTAAACCCTTCTCACTACTATCTCCTTTCTCATTTAAGTGATCTCCATCACTTTGCATTATTCAAAGACAAGGTCAACCACTCTATGGCTATACTACTATACCTGTGCAATCCACACTGAACTGTACATGTCTACTTACAAGCATGCCTTCTCCACCAGATATGAGCGCCTGAGGTGTCCTTGGGTAGGAAGGAAGAAGTATCTCCCTTCTCTCCAGCACAGTCCTGGCACATAGAAAGCACATGGTTTGGGCTTCCCTGGTGGTGCAGTGGTTAAGAATCCGCCTGCCAATGCAGGCGACACGGGTTCGAGCCCTGGTCTGGGAAGATCCCACATGCTGCGGAGCAACTGGGCCCATGCGCCACAACTGCTGAGCCTGCGCTCTAGAGCCCGCAGGTCACAACTACTGGGCCCATGTGCCACAACTACTGAAGCCTGCATGCCTAGAGCCCGTGCTCTGCAACAAGAGAAGCCACCGCAATGAGAAGCCTGCACACCACCACGAAGAGTGGACCCCGCTCCCTGCAACTAGAGAAAGGCCACGCGCAGCAATGAAGACCCAACACAGCCAAAACTAAAATAAAACAAAAAATAAATAAATTAAACAAAAAAACAGCAAACCGTTTTGAAAAAGAAAAGAAAGCACATAGTTTTATTTTTCAAGATAAGCCTTTGCTAAGTTGACAAGGCAGGCAATGCTCACACTCGAGCCAAATCTACAGGTGCTGCTCTAAGGTACATTTCTCCCATTTGCAGAGCCACAAGCTGCCTGTGCTCTGCTTACGACCTGAAGAGATGGACAGCAGAGAACCAGCTGCCTCAGTGGCACAGCCAGCCTCTGGGAGGAGGGAGCCCGCTGCTTCCTTCCTCGGAAGAGCTCCTTCTGGGAAAGGAATGACTCTTACAGCTGTACTGGATTTCCCTGCAAGATTTATGACCCAATTGAAAGTTACGGGGCTTTTATTAATTATAATAAACACCAATTTCATTACACTTCAACTTCCAAAGAAATTACATCCTGTGGAAAGGAAATAAAATGTTAGTTTTGTGCTAACGCCAGGCGCACGTTAACTGGCTAGGTACCGTGCTCATCATGGCTGCTCAGCTGGAAGGGGCATTTTGGAAGGGAGAGCCTAAGGGCCCGTTTCCAGAACTTAAACCCATTTGGCCAAAAGCAATGGAAATGAGCTGTGCTTCCACACGTGGCTTGCAGGATGTCTTCCTTTACGAGGGTCTATGTTGGGTAATGTACTTTGGGCCCTAAGCCCTGAGTTGTGACCTGTGTCTTACTCGCTGTGTGATCTTAAGTAGTGATACTGCTTCTCTCTGAGGCTTGATAGCCTCATCTTAAAAATAAAGACTGGAGGGCTTCCCTGGTGGCGCAGTGGTTGAGAGTCCGCCTGCCGATGCAGGGGACACGGGTTCGTGCCCTGGTCCGGGAAGATCCCACATGCCGCGGAGCGGCTGGGCCCGTGAGCCATGGCCGCTGAGCCTGCGCGTCCGGAGCCTGTGCTCCGCAACGGGAGAGGCCACAACAGTGAGAGACCCGCGTACCGCAAAATAAATAAATAAATAAAGACTGGACCTAGGTCAGGTACAGCAAGTAGAGTTTATCTCCTGTGGCAAGTCCAGAGTATACAATATGGTCACCTAAAAAGCTATCTTGAGAAGGATTTGGAAATTTCATCCAGGATTTCTGGGAAAGGACAGTATGATCAATTAACAATATCAGTCAGGGGCAAATCCAGGAGGGTAGCCAGACACAGGCTGGCTATTCACTATTTTAGGGGACAGCTGATGATCTCAAAGTCCATTCTAGACTTCTATATTTTAATTTAAGCCTGTGAAGCCAGTTAGTAGCAGACCCAGGATAAAAATCTCAGGATTCTGGATTCTTAGTCTGGAATTCTTATCTACAAAATAGGTAAAATGGGTCAGACTTTATGGTGCTGTAAGGATTCGGTGACGCTACATATGATATGCCTTTTGCAGTAGAAGACACTCAAGAAATCTTTTTCCCATTCCCATCCTACCCTGAGCTCATAAAACCATGCCGACTGGTGGCCCTCTCCATTTGGTGTGGGTTTTGGAGAGCTTCCTCTCCCAAAGCCTCACCTTAGTCAATGTCACGTTCGTGGGTTTTGTCAGCTACATCCCCTTTGAGCAAAACTTATAGCCCCATTTGTTCCTTAAGGAATATTTTATTTTAAAGCTGCTTGATTTTAGGTTTTTATTGTTATGGACTTTCCAACTCTTTGCTACTTTTGTTTTTGCTGGGAAATGGAAACTGTTTTGACACTTCTGGGATGATGGGGTTTGATGAGCCCCCTAAGGGGGTGGAGGATTCAGCAACTTTGTGCAATTGCTTCCTGCCAGATGTGAAATTAAGCTTCTGGGTACAAACCCAGAGTACATTTGGATAATGGGTGGGAGAGTCTGCTGGGGCTCTGGAAGCAGAGAAGGGAGGGAGACCAGGAGAAGCCGTGTGTGTGTGTGTGTGTGTGTGTGTGTGTGTGCACGCTCACATGTGTGCGTGTGTATGCACATGCATACACACTGGACCTCATGATGTCCATTATTACATATTTCTGAGGACAGAACAGATACCAGCAGAGCGAGTTGTGCCCTCCTGGCTGCTCTCACCTCTCACCTGGTGCCACCATTAGGAGAGTCACACTGACATCACCGCGTGGTTAAGAGGCCACATTTGGAGTTTTTCAGACCTGAGTTTGAATCCACGCTTCAACACTCACTAGCTGTGTGAACTTGGGCAAGTCCCTTAATTTCAGTGGTCCTCAGTTTCCTCATCTGTAACATGGGGTTAATCTTAGTGGAGTGAATAATCAATTGATGTTTGTCACGTGAGTGGATGAGAAATGCTTCATTCGAGACATCTTGGCTATTGACTTAGGGTCAGCTTAGTGCCAAGTCACTGCATGACAATGGACCAGACACTGGCCCTTGTTGGGCTTCAGTCTCCCCGGCAGTTCACAAGGGAGGGGGACTGGTAAACTCCCAGGCCCTTCCAGTTCTGGGTGTTGGCATGAATGGTAAACATCGTCTGAACTCCTGGAATGCACAGAGCACTGTGATAATGCTTTCTGCTACCCATCCTGTAATTCTGTCCCATATCGGAAAAGGTCAGACTCTGGTATTGGACTCCTGGGTTTTATGTCCAAGCTCTGGGCTTTCTAAATGCATGGCTTTGAGCAAGAAGTTGAGACCCTCCACTCCTCTACTTCCCCAAATGAGTAAGTGGGGCTAGTGGCAACATTATGGCAAAGGACTGAATGTTTCCTCTAAGCCATGTGCTTACCCCTTGCCTGGCCACCAGTAAGTACTGAAGCAGTGGGTACCACTTGCAGGAAAGACCCCCATTCATGGGAGACTGGGCTTCTTTTAAAAAAGGATGGAGCCAAAACTGGCCCTTAGGAGGCTGCCTAGTTTAGTGAGGGCCAACAGGCAAAGAGTCCTTTGAATGCCTTCCTAATTCAGGCATGGTTGAAACCTGGATATCTTCCTAGGCTGAGTTTGTCCCGGTGGGGAATCTTCTCTGATTACCCTCCATGATGCTGTGGACCAGTGTCTATCCCACATGCCCTGAAATACTGGTATTCTTTTAAAATCATGTCATAAGAGGCAGAAGAGTGGTAAGGCAAGAACACGGATTTCAGGCCCCGAAAAACCTGAATTCAAAATCGGAATCCGCCTCTTGCTAGGTGCATGACTTTGCAGCAAAGACACTTAACTTCTCTGAGCCTCAGTTTCTTCATCTGTAAAATGGAGACAATGGTAGCTGCCCTGGCAGGGTCGTTATGAGGATTCAATGAAATAAAAAATGCAAAGTACTTAGCCTATAGAAGGTACTCAATGAGGAACAATATTTTTCAAATGTGAAAGTGTTGCTGTATTTATATAGTTATCTTACCTACCTCTAATTGCCTCTAGGCAAGGGGGCTATTGGTTTGTACTCTTTCTGATTTCTCTTTCTGCCTGAGGGTAGAGGGTAGAAGGCAAACGAATGGGCGAGCAGGAGCTCTACTTAACCTGTCTTTGGGCCAAGACTGTGTTTCTCTCCTTGGTCCAAAGGTTTCTTCCCCTAGGACGGCATCTTGCAAGCCAGTGCAGAAATGGGACTCATTTCCGCAATATTCCTCCTGTTTCCCATCACCAGCTTTATCTTCCCCACCCGTTCAACCCACTTTATCAGATGTTTTCTTTGGGGCAATCTTCCCTCCCGGTCAGGCCAAGTTCTGATTCTGCATATGCAGAAAGTCAAGTGACTCTGGCACAGCCAGGGGATGGATCTTCATCGTTACTCCTCAGCTGTGCAGTGGACACAAAATACTGACAGAGGAGGATAGGCAGGGTCTACACACTTGGCCCACAGGGGCTCAGAGCTCCCAGAGGATGCATTAGCCCAATGGTCCGGTTCCTGTCAGGGGCTCTCTGTGGCTTGGTGGCTACTGTAAGTTCGTCTCTGGCTTCAGAAGTGGCTCCAACCTCACTGCGACAGAATCTCGGCTCTCTGGGCATCTATCTCACCAATCTGAATCCTCTCTGGGCTAATGGGTACCATTTATGATATGGGAAACAGTTTGCCGCCTAGATTACAATCCACACTGTCACTTGTGACCCTGGTCTACTAGATCTCAGTGTAGGAGTCAATGCTCGTGTTGTTTTCCGAGGGGCTGGCGCCCCCTGGGGCTGTACGTGGTGGCCCTGGCCCTCCCTATTGTTCACCCCGTACTGCTCTCTGCAAGCTCCCAGAGCAATGCACACCCTCTTGTTAAAGGGTGACTGGAGGACATCCAATCCTGAAATAAATCAGATGCTAATAAAGGGTGGCTCTTTCGTCCTACCGAATTGGGATCTTGGGATGGATGGGTGGAGGCTCTGGGACTATGAAGTTGGACTGAAGCTGTCCAGATGATGCTGATGGGCAGGCCCATTGGAGAGCCAGTGTCATACCATGTTAAAGGGATATTATCACTTAGCGGGTTATCTGCACGTGTGGCCAGGAGAAGGACGTTGAAAAGGAGGAACTTTGGAGAGAAACGTGAGCTGTTATTCTGAGTATTGAGTGTCAAGATGAGACACACTCAGAGACGATTTCCTCCTTCCAATGTCATTGATATTCTGTGCAGCATCTATCAAATGCCCTTTTGTTGCTCCAGGGAAAAAGGTGATTTTGCCCAAAAGCCTCTCCCTCTCTCCCTACCTGCCTTTTCACATTAAACTTCATGTTGTGGCAACTCATCCCACCATACTTTGTGCTGCTCAAGGACAAACAGCATCTCTTAACCAGCTTTGGGCTACCATGACGTAGGACAGCATCTGCTCCATGGCGGTATGTAACAAATGGGTTTGAATTGAATAAAACGTGTCTTTATCCAGCTCTTTTAATTGGCTTAAACTGGAAATCGAGTTTGAAGCCATTTACAACACACAGAAGTCATGGCTATAAAGCGGGAAAACTGCTTTTGCAATAAATGCACCCATAACGTGTTAAAGCATGTTGCATTTCAAAACTACCTCCTTGGAAAGCTACACGCTATGTTCAACAATATTGCTTTCACTCAAATGCATCTGAAATTCTAGTTTCATGGCTATTGTCTGGTAGCTGAAGGGCTGGGCTGGGGTCTGACTGGGCTGGAGCCTATGGATGGGGGAACCCACCAGTGGCTAGAACCCAGCCCCGTAAATGCAATTGTGGGAAGGCTTCTGGGAGGAAAGGGGTCTGTTGAGTGGATAATCACGGCAACCAGGAAAACAAGTCTGAGAGTGAGGATGGGCAGTGGAAGTGTACTGACGCCAGGGATGCCATGGTAGAAAGTGACAACGGATGGTGAATGTAGGTTATCGGAACAGATACGGTCATGCAGACTAGTTATCCTCAAGCCGGAGGAGTCAGTGACAGCAAAATGCTGGGTCCACGATACGGGGACATATTTTCCCTGCGACTGTATGACCTAATGGCAAGCAAAGGGATTTCAAGTAGGATGCCATTTCATTTTATTCCCAGGTGGGGTGCCCTGCCCACATTTCTTTATTTTTTTAACTTTTTATATGAAATATTCCTAGGCTTACAGAGAAGCTACAAAACTAGTATAGCGTTCATCTATACCCTTTACCCAGCTTCCCCTGATGTTAAAAACATACAGAACCACAGTACAATGATCAAAACCAGGAAATTAACACTGGTACAGTACCACTCCCTAAATGCTAGACATCATTTGAGCTTTATCAGTGTTTCCCTAGCATCCTCTTTCTGCCTCGGGAGCCAACCTAAGATCCCACTTTACATTTAGTTATCATACCTCTTTAGTTTCTTCCAATCTGTAACCACTCCTCATTCTTTCATGATCTCGGAAATTGTGATGAGTATTGGACAGTTATTTTGGAGGACGTCTCTCAATTTTTGTCTCCATTCTAAATGGAGAAAATACGTAACCGCTGACAGGTTACAGGGCATACAAAAATACTAGTTTCCATTTTTTATAGTCACATCTTACTTTGATTGACTCAACTTACCCCCTTTCTCCAATGACTTTTGTCTGTTTCCCAAATGTATATTCATTCCCCAAAGATGAAGATTCTCAAGTGTGAAGACACAACAGAAGGCTGACTCCAAGCGCTAAAAAAACTTCCCAAAGAGAAGACACAGAAAAGTTTTCAGCCGAGGCGGCACCATCCAAGCATTTACCTCTGCATCTTAGCTCAGCCACATAATGGGGCGAGACCGCTGCCAGCTGTCAGCACCAAGGTAGGAGTAATGAAGCTGAAATTAGGGGTGGACCCCCAGAGCGAGCGTCAGGAAGACGTGAGAACCAAGCTAGTGTGGCCGAAGCCAGAGGATGGCCAGACTCTGACACGGACAAAGCAGAAGGGGAGGCGCTACATCTGAGCAACGCACGTGGGAAAATCAGAGCCAACAGGAAGGAGCCAAAAGTAAGTAGGATGAGGCTGGAGGTGTGATCCTGTGCATTACCTCTGGAGAAAGGCTAAGTCTCTCGTCTACAAGAGGGTCTGGGAGACCCAGCATCAGACACATAAGACGGCTGTCTTATTTATTTATTTATTGCTTGCTGCGCGCGGGCTTTCTCTAGTTGCGTCGAGCGGGGCCTACTCTTTGTTGCAGCGTGCCGGCTTCTCATTGCGGAGCACGGGCTCTAGGCACGCCGGCTTCGGTAGTTGTGGCTCGCGGGCTCTAGAGCACAGGCTCAGTAGTTGTGGCACACAGGCTTAGTTGCTCTGCGGCATGTGGGATCTTCCCGGACCAAGGATCGAACCCGTGTCCCCTGCATTGGCAGGTGAATTCTTAACCACTGCGCCACCAGGGAAGTCCCAGTCTCACTTAAATTTCAAACCCTGAAACTTGGGCTCAAAATTCAATCATAATGATATTCTATAATATGCACTTCATATACAGATATCTTCATGCTATTATATAAGGTTGTATCTTCCCGCTTCCCTACTCCCAGCACTTAAGATCTTTCATACAACTGTGCAGGTGTAAACCTCAAATTTCAGCGTCGTCTACAAGAATTGAGCCCTTTAGAATTGTGCAGTGCACAACCTGTACAACTGTACAAGGCAGTGTTCACAGGTGATTAAAGGAGTAAATGGTGTAATCCTTTACGGCGGAGGGGAGAGTACCCTACCTTAATTTCTGGGAGTCTAATCATTGATCACATGAGCGTGGAAACTCCTTTTCCCCCAGGGTATTACGCACTTTAAAAAGTTAACGTAGGTAACACATGGTACTCAGCACATAGTAGACATTAGCAAAGCTAGTTTCTTTCCTCTGCACGCCACCCTAACCACACAGTAATAATATCCACGTGCATTCTGCAAGCACAGGAGGGGAACGGAGCCAGTGTGTGCTCACCAACCAGTCAAGCCTGGGGAGGAAGGCAGCCATGACCATCCCCCAAATGACAACCTAAATACTAACTGTATTATTCTGACTTAGGACAGGTAAAAAAAAAAAATCCCTATTAGGTTATTCATCAGCCTAGTGAAAGGTACTTAACCTCAGAACAGCAATGCTTCGTCAATTTCCATACAATTTCCTTACCAAAGCACAATAAAGATTCACTAACAGACAGTTTTATCCATACCCAGTGAGGTGTAAGACAGCCCGTAAGATGTTGGAGAAGGTTGTGGAGGGAGGAATCTAGGGGGTGAGCTGCCCCTGGAGCCCTTTAACTGTCTTGTGGTCTGTGCTGTGAGCCACAGCAGACTCCCATGCAGAAGGATGCAAATTTCCCCGTGAGCACATCTCCCCCTTTAACCAGGCTGGGCTACAGACCACAGGAGGTGATACAAAGCAAGCTGGAGAGACAGGGAGATGGGCTCACGGCCGCCTGGTTCCTGGTCCCAAGCACTGGCTCTTTACATTTAGGTGCCTCCTTCATGCATCAGACTTCAACAAACCAGAAATGATCCAGCTGAGAGTGACAGCCCTTCGCAGGGGTGCCACCAGGACCAAGCCCTCTCTTTTGCTCCTCTGATCTGCTTCCCCTTTTCCTCTTCTCTCTGGATTCCAGAGTTCCTGGTTTTGTATTTCAGTCTCTGCATCTTTTAGGGGCAAAAGCGAGGCTCTCTTTTTCACAGTAAATGCCTGCCTCTGGCTCACTCATGCCTCTTCCTAGCCTCCCTCCCTCCTAACGTGGCATACTTCTGGGACTGTGGCAGCAGTGGTAGCCACAGAAGACTCTGGAAAAGAGACATCCCTTCAGCAGCCTCATCACTGTGGCTATTTCTCCTGACCCTGACCTCCCACCTTGGGGAGGGAAGATGCCATACAGAGACAAGGTGTCTGGGCTTTTACCTGGCTCCTTCCCAAAGGCAATGGGCCAGTCCCCAGACAGGTGAACTCTCCGATACGGGTCTCAGCTTCTTTCTTTCATTTCCCCCCTCTTCCTCCCTTCTTTGATTAGTAGCACCCACCATGCACCTGGAATCAAGCTCAGCACTGGGGATCAAAAGATGACTAAGACACAGTTCCCACAAACCCCCATTTTAGCTGGGAAGACAGGTCTGAAAATGAAGCCTTAGCAAACTGTGATAAGCTCTACGAAATGAGAGGTCTGCACAGGCTCATCCCCAGAGTCCCGCGAAATTCCAGAATTCTAATGAGGCAGCATTTTGACGGTGTAACAACGTCGTGGTATTGGTAAACAGAGGTGTAGCGATATTGACCTGGTTCCCGGGACTTTGCGAAACTGTCTTGGAAGCTTTGCTCCCATCAGCGGTATTGCATTTCCAACCAGTAGCAGGATGTTTGCCTCGTGGTTATAATAGGCCTCATCAGTCGTTTAATGATAATGATATTGTGACTGTGCTCTCACTCCAGTGATGGGTACAGGAGATTTGCTCACTCAGCAACTGTTCTGACTTCCCTTCTGTGTGTCTTTCGGTACTGCAGAAACCATGAAAGTTAAACATGACGTTTCCCAGACTCTTTTGTGCCTAGCGATCTGACTGTGATCCAGGTTCTCTCAATCAGATGCACTTGTACAAGACCTAAGTTGGAATCTGAGTTTTGTGGGGAGAGGCAGGAAAGATCTACTGCAGCAGGAGGTCTGATTCTGAGGGCTGGGAATCGTTGCTGAGAGGCTATCCTGTTCCTTCAGCCCTACCAATTATTGTGTAAGTCACCTAAGACCTCACAATAAATCCCCTTCCCTTCAATTACCCAGAGTTCTTTCTACTGAGTGCAAGTAAGCCTTAACCCACACAGCACCTGGAAGGAAAATAAATCCAGCATAACAGCATGGAATCCAGTTGACACTAAAGTAAACTTGGCACCTCCTGAAATGTACACCTTCCCATTTACCTAACACACCAGAGGCTCCTAATTCTGAAGTTGTCTCTGTTCTAAAGTAGGTATCAAAATTCCAAAGTGGAAAGTCCACTTCAGCAACGTAGCGGGAAGGGATGATGTGCCGGTAACCTGACTTCACGGCTCTGTGTCCAGCAGGTGTGGCTGGGCCCAGACGGGAACATCCGTGCTGGGCTGGGGCAGGTACCAGCATCGTCCAGCCCCAGTCTAGGGAGTAAGCAGGGCTTCAACAGTCAACACAAGATAACCACCCTCTGGGCTTTCTATCTATGGGTAACAGGTTCCCAACCACTGGACAGAATTCCCTAGGAGCCCATGTTTTGGGGGAAAAAATTAAGACCCTAATTCTTCAAGGAGCAGAATATAAGCGCAGAAATTCAGCCAGAGCTGTTAAGATGCTGCATTTCCCCCAAATTCATTAATTTCCAGCAGTTTAACGTCAAATTCATATGAAGAAACAAACATCACAGCAAGCACCCTGCCGCATTCTACACAGGATGTTTGCCCATGTACAGCAGGCTGCCCTGCTTGCATTGTCCCCACCACAAGTCCAGGAATCTTTTCTATTTCAGAAATAACAAACAGGAAAAGAGAAAATTATGTCCTCAACAGAGCAGTATCCTTTCCCTTGGCCCATCTCCCGAGAGACCTTTGACTTTGCAAGAATATTTTGGCTTCAACCTTTCTCCTCAGTGCCATAAACACGGCAGCAACAATTTATTCCTTTCCAGCAGCCATAAAAATTATCTCTCTTGTTTCCCAAAATCACAGAAAATTAGCACCTTTGACCATCTTTTTCTCAGGCCCTGTCTTCCTCTCATGGTCGCAGACACATGAACAAGAGCCACGGCGGGCTCTCCTTTCTTGCACGCTCGTAGAAAATTCCAACTAGCCATCTCCATACTGATCTATCCCTATACTTGTCTCGAGTCTGTAGAAAAAATTTTAAAGTAGCATTTTCCAAAATGGGTTTTATGGCTCACCAGGTCTATGAAATGTTATTAAGTGTCTCCCAAACAAAGTATTTTGTAGTAAAATTAATCTGGGAAGCGCTATTTGCTTTAGATTTCAGAACACGTGTGCATATTGAAGGGTCTGATAAATCCTATGGTAAAGAAAATTATGCAAATTTCAAATTTGGTTTGCCCAGATTTTCCCGGTTCATTCAAACCTGCAAGAGGTTTATATTTGTTTCCCAGCTATTACAATTCTATGCCACAGTGTTCTGTGGGTACCAGATCGGGTAAATGATGGCATCTGGGAATAGAGTTGAATTTTATAACTGGGGGTTGAACATGAGGTGAGATTCCAACTTCCAGAACACCTGCTGCTGATGGGTGAGACTCAGCCAAGGGGCTGGACCCTGAGCTCAGGAGGGGGGCTCGAGCTAGGTAGGTTTCTCCTGCTCGGGGTTGGTCCCGAGAAAGAAGTGCAGGGCTGAATCTGCGGCTAGAGTTCCAACAATTAGGGCTATGATGATGGGGAAGGCTGCAGAGCTTGCTACTCAAGTGTGCTCCCGGATCAGCATCGCCAGAAGTACAGAGTCTCGGGCCTTACCCCAGACCTACCAAAGCAGGATCTGCAGTTTAACGAGACCCCCAAGTGATCTGTATGCACGTTACAACTTGAGAGGCACTGGCGTCAAGCTGCGGTTTTCCATCCTGCCTGCGCTTTAGAATCACGTGGGGAGCTTTAAAATATGGATCCCTGAGATCCATCCCCAGAGACTCTGATTCAAATGTTCTGAGGTAGAGCTAGGGCATCAGCCTTTTTTAAATCTCCTGACCATGCAGCCTGAGTTGAGAACTGCTGTTCTAACCCGGAGAAGCAACGGGAGTAAGTTTAGGGTTCCTAGGAAACACCATAAGGACCACTACATTCGGCCTTTTCCGCATGCCGTCTCATTGGGATGGGTGAGTGGTGCTTTGGGGACCTGTGGCGTGGTTCCCCGTGATGAATTAGAACCACCTGAAGGACATTCCACAGCCTTCGGGAAGGCCTCGGCACAGATGCTGTCAGAGGCAAAAGCCGCACTACCCTTCCAGGCTCACTTCCCGTGGTGCGTTCCTCCCAAAGCATTCTAGGGGCTGTGCCATTGCATCTTCTCTGGGTCACGGCACTTCATTAGAACAACGCCCCTCAGGCAGAAACGCACATGAAGTAGAAGGCAAGTGGCCATCTCTAACAGAATGTTCTTCTCCTGGGAGCTGGCTGCAGACATCTTGAGTTCTTCAACTGGTTAGAGCATCTTGGGTTGGATAGAGAACTTCAGAAAGAGGAATCACCCCCCCAATGTGCACAGCCTTTCCCTGGACACAGATGTTTCTCGTGGGGAGAAAACCAGTTACATATATTAAGTGCTAATACCACGTACCAGGCAACTTGCTTGAGCTACTTATCTACTTAAAGACGGTGTTTTTCACCAGGAGGTAACTATTAGCGCTCCTCTCTTCGAGAGGGGAAACCAAGAATGCTGGAAGGTAAATGTTTTCCTAACAATTAAGTGGTACAGCTTGGGACTGGAACTCATTCGGGGCTGACTCTAAAGGCCCTGCTCTTTCTACTGCACCACCGACCAGGGCATTCAGAAAACGCTGTTCCTAACAGACACTCAGACCAGTCCTGGTTCAGACCCAAGGCAGCCATGACTGATTCCACATTGCACTGGAAGTTCTGATATTGGACACGTAGAAAATTCTCATTCATCGGAGGCTAGAGTTACCCATCAACCCGTGCGATGTTCTCTCCTGCATCACAGCTCATCCCCTGCTCCTGGCTTCAGAGACGTGTGCTGACACAGAAAAGGAGTGTTCAGCGCATGTACTTCAGCAGAGTGATGTGGGAGGATAGATGATATGTAAAGTAGGGCACTGGAGAGGTTGGCATTCGCATGTGGGGTTTGAGATTGTAAATACAGGATTCAGCCAACCATCCATCACCTGTGATGGCAAATGGGAGAAAGGTGGTTGTCAGTGACATGTCCTGGAGCCAGTCCCCACCCTGCTGGGGCAGGGAAAGAAGCTGGTCTGCCGTCAGACAAAGGGGGAAACGATCCAGGACAGGTCTGAGATGGTGGACATGGGCTGATGCTCTTAAAAGAGGCTGACACTTGGCTGACATCTGCTCCCTTGCCAGGTGTCTGGGATGCCTTCCCAACCAGGAGACCTGTGGTGCCCTGCAAAGTTCACCCAGTAAACTTGGGTCCTAAGTTGGGGGACCACTGGCCTGATGGATGTTCAGCGGTGTCTGATCTCTGGGGTAGGGTCTCTCCAATCAGATGGAAGATGCTCTCTTGGTTTTAGGTTCTATCTAGGATGTAGTCAGCTCCTACCGAGAGTTGGGTACATGGAGCTAAGATTTGATCTTTCGGAGAGGGGGCTGCCTTAGATGAGCAGGGAATCAGGTTCTCGACCCAACAGGCTAGGAATCAGGGCAATGGGGATGGGGAACCCCAGAAGCAGAGGCCACAGAAAGACTGACGTGATGAGGTCTAAGGCTCAGCGGGCCCGGGGATACTGGGACTGACCTCAGCCCCCTCCTCCTGATGGGAGTGGGGCTTCTTAGGCTCTGGTTTCCTTTGACACAGGGACTGGGCAGGATTAGCCCCTGCAGCTAAGCAGAGTTGGGGAAGGCAGGGGCTGGCAGCTTCACTTGCCAGGTGCCTTCAAGGAGCCCCTCGCTCCTCCCATCTGATCATCTTGGCCTGCCTCTCAGTGGTCTCTGAACATAACCGTTTTTGTCCCACTTTGCTTCCCACTGTGACCTGTCACTCATTCTTTCCCTCGGCCCCTCCTGCCATCCCTGCCTCCTGTGAGCACGCCAGGCTCATCCCAGCACGGCTCAAAGTCCTCATTCGTACTGTTTCTTTGTCTTGAATTATTTTCTTTCTTCTGGATGCCTCCCCAGGTTGTATATCTCCAAGGCAACATGGAGATCTGCCTCTTCCATAAACCCTCGGCCACCTGCTGCAGCCAACTGGCCACTTCCTCGTACCCCTGAATGACCACAGTATCTTCAAAGTGTGCCCTAAGATTTAGAGTTTCATTCCACACTGTCTTTCATTTCATCACAGGGTCCTGTTTAACATTAGCCTTCTCATTTGGTTCAACTCAACAAGCGTGTATTGATCATCAACAATCAACCCGACACATTGGAGACTTGAGTATAAGACGGAGTCCTTGCAAACGTGGAAATACCATATGCTGACACCCTAGGTATGCACTGGCCTTGTCCCTCACAATGAATTTTAAGCATCTTTTGCAGTAGGCTTTGCTAGCAAGCACTGAACGCTGAGCTCTCATAGGCTCTGCTGAGGAGTTTTCCATCATCCGGTTTACTCGTTACAGTGGCCCAGCGTGCACAGCTGTCTTCCATCATTCTCTGCCCTGAAACCTCTTCTTAGGAAATCTGCCCACACTCCCTTGTCATAGCTGCTGACTTCATGGCCACATTGACTGGACAGTAGGTTACACTGTTCGTCCAATGCCCTGACCAAACCTGGGCCAACCAGATCCTCTTTCTTTGCTATTTGTAATTTGGACTCAAAAATTTCAGTGACTGTTAGACTTGTGATGACATAGACCCAGAGGCCCAGAGTACCATGTCGGAGTATTTATTTTCTGCTGTGTATAAAGAGAAGGAGAGAGAGAGACAGAGACAGAGACAAAGAAAGAGAGATATGAATTAAGCAAATACGTGGAGAAAAGCAGACAGAGAGAGAGCGAGAAGGTGAGAGAGAGATGGAGAGACAGAGAAATGGAGAGATGGAGAAAGACTAGCAAACTCCATTCCTAATAGTGTCTCAGTTCCTGATTCCAAACCCCGTGAGACTAGCAGTACTTCCTGCCCTGTGTTCCTTGAGACACATACCACTGTATCCTTACAACAGTTTTTGACTTAATGAAGCTGACTTAAATGGGTTATTACTACTTGCAACCCCACATACTGGCTAAGATGCACTATGAGAAATGTTATTATTCCATTTCACAGATTAAATAACTGAGTCTCAGACAATCCCATTGTCTTCAGTCAATGGTTGGAACGGGACATTCAAAGCAGGTCTTTGGATTCTAATATACTGTCCTATGTCCAAAACCTAACCCAGAGCTAAACACCTAGTAGGATCTCAATTAATACTTATTAATGTATTGGGTGGTGAAATTCTCTAGTGAAATGGTCTTGGTCATTCTAGCCCTAGCCCTCTATTTCTTCCATACTTCTCCCCAGTGCTTACCCAATGTTCCCTATCTGTCCCCTTAGTTATTTTCTCAGTTCAGGATCAGCTTTGAGTCACACAAAGAGCACACAGATCAGCTGCTGAACGGGGTGCCTGGAGATCACGTCCCCATTTGACAGTGCCATTGGGGCTTGCCAATCGTTTGTCTCCAACAATTTCTCCCCTTACATAATTGGGTAATTGGGAGAGGCAGCTAAAGGCAGATGTATCCCCACACCTCCGAAAACATTAATCAAGAGAACAGCAGTGCTGCCTGCGCTCTCAGCAGTTCATTACAATTTCTGTAACAAGAGGAGCTGTGGGCATGTAAAGCATTATCTTCTCCCGTCATTTCTGACAAAATATCCCAGAACAGCAGGCCCACAAGGACAAGGTAAGGCCATTCTCCATTCTAAATAGCATATACTTTTTTGAAAATAAAAGAAGCAATTTAAGCATTTTGGCTTCCTAGAGTGAGTTGGCAGGCACACTTCTCATCTCGCAGATGCCTTCGGGTGAAGGTGTTTTAATAAGAGAGAAAGTGGGAAGAAGATAGCAGAATTCACCAGAGGCCAGGAGGAACCACAGAGCATGGGGTGTGGAGCCCACAGACTGGAAAGAGGCGGGGGAGGGGGGAGGTGTGGGCGTATGAGCTTGGGGAGGGATCTCGCTTCTGCTCAGACACACATGCCATGTCACCCAAAGCCCCCAGCAGAGTCCCATTACTGACAGCCAACCAACAGGTGAAGAATTTAATTCTATTTGTTTCACTTCTTCATTTACCACAGTTCATAAGAGAATGTAGACGTGATTATTATGTAATGTGGGGGGGAATGCATTTCCCAAATTAGTATATCTTTTGAGAGCCTCCACCCTAATAAGGACATGGGCCAAGGGAGGCTGCATTTCTTTGAAATGATGGATAGATTTCTTTCATCCATTGCAGAATCAACCCCATGTAGCGGCTCTGGAGCCAGGCTGCTTGGGATTGAAACTTAGTTCCCCCGTGTGCCAATCACGTGACCCTGAGCAAATTATGTGATCTCTCTGGGTCTCAGTTTCTTCATCAGTAATCTAGGGGTGACAGTGGCATCCGGCTCGTAGAATTGTTATGAGTGTTGAATGAGTTAATGCCCATGAAGAACGGGGCTTGGCATGTAGGAGAGTCCAGTAAACGTTAACTAGTATTATTCAAATGATTTTTCGGTGTGTCAACTACATATCCACTGGCCAGGATGCAAAAAGGAATAAGGAGAAGGATCTGCCCTCAGAGCATCCATATTCTAGATGGCTAACAGACACTCAAAAGTAACAAGAGACCACAATTATTGTGTATTCGCTGTGTGCCAGGCACAGTGCACTGGACTTAATGGGACAGGTGCTATTACCTGTCAGGCTTAGAGAGGTGAAACAACTGGCCCAAGGTCACACAGCTAAGAAGAAGTGGTGCAGCCAGGGTGCACACCCAAACCCGCCTGGTACCACCACCTGGCCTCTTAACTGCTGGTTCTTTGCATGACTACCACTTCCTCTGAGAGAATCTGCATTGTTCTTCCGTTAACATGATGCAAATGTCCCATCTCCAAGCTGGCTCTTCTTCCTCACAGAATCCCACTCTCTTTTCCTTCAGAAAACTGATCACAATTTTTAACTGCATTTTTATTGGCTGTCTTTCCCCCAGACTATAAACTCCATGAGGGCAGGGAAGAGATCGTCGTCTGTTATGTTCATCATCGCCTATCTAGCAACTAGCGCATGGCCTGGCGGGCAGCAGGCTCTCCATAAATGCCACTGGATAATCAACTGTGATAGACTGCCTCTCTGAAAGTAAACAGAAGGCTGTACTATCTCCCTAAGTGCTGTAACAAAGATATGAAGAAAACACATGGGGTTTTACTTCAGGGCATTAGGGAAGGCTTCTCTGAGGAGGTGACACATAGACGGGATCTAGAAGGATGAGGAGAAACGGGTCAAGTAGAGAGGGGGTGAAGGCTGCTTCGAGCATGTGCAAAAGCACGTCCATGGGCAAAACCACAAAAAGCGGAGAAAGCCCAGCTGAGGGAAGAGAAAATGCCAACAATGTCTTGGCAACTGTGCTTATCGGTCCACTAGCATCCAGAATGAGTGCCTGTTGGCAAGGTTATAACGCATTCCCCGCGTGAGGCTGAGTTTCCATAACACAAAAAAAGCCCTTTGTGGAGACATTTGAGGGAGAGTGAAAAAAGGAATATGCCTTTCTTTACCATCCAAAGAGAGAGAGGATAACACTTTGATCAGGAACCTTGGCTTAATCTACAAATGAGCATACCAGTTAGAATTCAGTTGGCTGAAAGAAGAAGGAAACCCCACACTTATGGGTGTTGAAACAGGACGGACACTGGCTCCCTCCTGTCCAAAGTCAGGGGTAGGGAACACTGGGCCATCAAGTCCCCAGGGACCAGGCACCAACCTGGTCCTCATAGTCTAGGATGTGCTTTGGTCACTGCTCCACTGTTCCAAGAAGTGGGGCGAAGAGGGTGGGGAAAGAAGACAGTTTCTGGAACCTTTCTGCTTACATCCCATTGGCCAGACCTAGGCATCTGGCCATACCTGTCTACAAAAGGGGGCTGAGAAATGTGGTCTTAATGTGTGCAAGAGATCGTGTGCCCAGCTAGAAACCAAGGGCCTTAGAGAGAACTAGAACAGATAATAGGGTGGACCACTGGCCTCAGTCTCTGCCCAGAGCAGATCCAGCTCATTGCGTGATTCCGCCTTGCCCTTAGCATGTGCAGTGCAGTCACCACCTGGACCAGGGGTTAATGTATTCTCAGGCTAGCTAACATATATACTTATCAGCAGAAGCCCATGTCATGCCCATCGTTTCAAATATTGAAAGCTGTGGAACCCTGTGTTCCAATGAAAGTTTATATGGAATTCCATGATGCTAACTGCTTGAAGACATATTTCTCTACTGAAATCAGAGGTAGGAGGGCTAGAACATCATCTAACATCCCCATCCCTTGACAGTGGTCCCTACTTCAGGGCCCTGGAATCACTGTGTGTAAACCACAGGCTTAAGGCAACTGTCAGAGAAACTACAGACTCTCATCAGTATTTTAAAATTACATCTAATTGCTCTACCGTTTCAGCAGTACGTCTAGATTATCACTTTTTTAATCAGAAGCAAAAGCACCACCCACCCCCATCCCCCAATTTTTGCCAATTCTCACAGATTTCTGAGCTTCTTTATTGGGACTTGTGGAGAGCCAAGACGACTTGGCACCTTAACGGTTTTAGAAAGATGAAATGAGATAGTATATAAAGAGCTCAGCACAGCTCCTGGCATGTAGTAAGTTTTCCCCAAAATGTTAACTATTATTATCATTTCTCACAATTTATTCTGCTTAGGTAACAATGCAACTTTTAACATATATTTTAACCAAAATGGCTTAATGATAAAATGGTTGTGCCTATCCCACGTCAAGTCCCATTTTATGACTAATAAAGTACACCTTTGTTTTTTTGTTTTCTTTTTTTCCAGCTTTATTGAGATACAATTGACAGAGAACATTGTGTGAGTTTAAGGTATAGAATGTGATGATTTGATACACACGTATATTGCAAAATATTTTCCGCAATAAGATGGTAACACATCCCTCACCTCACATATTTACCACTTTGCTGCTGCTGCTGTTACGGTGAGAACATTAAAGCTCTACTCTCATAGTAACTTTAAAATATACAGTACAGTATTGTTAACTACAGTCGCCATGCTGTACATTACATCCCCAGAACTTATTCATCTTATAACTGAAAGTTCGTACCCTTTGACCAACATCTCTCCATTTTCCCTACCCCTCAGCCCCTGGCAACCACCATTCTACTCTGTTTGTATGGGTTCAATGGTTTCATAGTCCACATACAAGTGAGATTATACACTACTTGTATGTCTCTGTCTAACTTCATTCAGTCAGCATGGTGCCCTCAAGGTCCATCCATGTCGTCACAAATGGCAGGACTTCCTTCTTTTTTATGGCTGAATTACACACACACACACACACACACATCACATTTTCTTCATCCATTCATCCATCTCCGGACACTTCGATTTCTTCCATGTCTTGGCTATTGTGGATAATGCTGCAACAAACACGGGAGTGCCCGTATCTCTTGAACATATCAATTTCATTTTCTTTGGATCTCTGCCTAAAGGAGCACTGCTGGATCGTATGGTAGTTCTATTCTTAATTGTTTTGAGGAACCTCCATACTGTTTTCCATAGTGGCTGCACCAGCTTACATTCCCACCAACAGTGTACACGGATTCTCTTCTCTCAACATTCTCCTCCATGTTTGTTACCGCTTGTCGTTTTGACGATAGCCATTCTAACAGGCGTGAGGTGATATCTCTTCGTGGTTTCGATTTACCTTTGCCTGATTATGAGTAATGCTGAGCACTTCTGCAGGTAGCTGTTGGCGATTTGGATGTCGTCTTTGGAAAAAGTCAATTCAGGCGTCCTTTGCCCGTTTTTTCAGTTAGACCATTTGTGCTTTTTTGCTATTGATTTGTATGAGTTTCTTATATACTTAGGGTGTTAAGCTTGCATCAGATATATGATTTACAAACATTTTCTCCCATTTCGTAGGTTGCCTTTTCATTTTGTTGATTGTTTCTTGCTGTGCAGAAACACCTTTGTTTTTAAATTAAATTCTTCACCAAGGGACTTTTCTTCTTTCTTAACTTCTGCTGTTTTGTTTATTACGGCATCAAAAGGGGAAAATATTTCCCTTTTAACCCAGTGTGATTCTCCTGGATCTCTTTCTATGATAAACCGAATTCTAGGACATTAATACCATCAGCCTAAACTACCAAATTCTATCTATATAACAAATCTAAAACAGCATCTCCTTCCTTCTTAATCATTAGACAAGATTCCCAAATAAGCTTCATGTAGATTCCTCTTCATATTTGTCATAAAAATCACACTTAGTTTTCTTCCCCACGCCTAAGATGTTCTTGGTGCCAACAGTGATATAAATAAAATGATGAAATGTTAGGCAGAGATCAGACACCCCCAAAAATGGCAATTCTCATCATCGTGTTGTAACTGCCGATAATGGTACTTTTCATACTTACTGAGTACCTGCAATGTGCCTCTCTAGGCTTGGTGTATAATACGCATGATGTCATTTAATCCTGCCAACAACCCCGCGAGACAGATATCATTAGCTTGATTTTATAAAAAAAGGAAACTAAAGCTCAAAGATGGGATTGGGTTTCCTAGAAAACAGAGCCCGAGGCAAACTTTCTTGCTAACACTGTACTGAGTGGGAAGCACAAGCCCAGGGAAGCGTGGATGAGGGGGAAGGGAAGTGGGGAGGGTCGGAAAGGAGGCACGTCCAAGGTGGTACATAACCGAGCTGCCAACACATCACAAGGGAGCACAGCTGCTTGCTCCAGCACACAAGGAGTCCCGGAGAAGCTGTGTATGACCTCTGCACGCGGGCAGGACAGCAGGTGGTTTGCTGTCTGGCTTCTTCTGGTCTCCCGTCTCCTATTGCTCAAAGCCGGCCCCATGGGGTGTTAACTCCTCCATCCTCCCTCATTATGTTATCCAGCCTCTCTAGGCAGCCAGTGGGAGGCTAGAGCCTCTGTGGGTCCAATTAAGTTGGACCTGGAAGCTGTATGTCTGTGGCCTCCTCCTTATTGTACCTTTATTGTCAGGTACAATAAAGACTCCGACAAAGCCCGACTCTCGGTCCCAGGGGAGCATCAGTCAATCTGTGGTATTTGGAAATCAGGAGATGGTGATGGCGACCACACCATTGGGCTAAGTGGTTGGCAGGGTTCTTCTAATAGAGAAGCAAAAAAAAAAAAATGACAGAGAACAAGGACATCTGGGGCCAAATGGTATGGGGTGGCACACAAGTGGCATCCAGTACATCCGGAGAGCCGAAGTAGCTTGCCCAAGGATACACAGCCATGGAAGCCAGCATTCAAACCCAGGCCAGACTGACTACAAAAACACTTGAATTTTTCCATGACATCCAGATGTCTTGCTCCGATGAGATTTTGAGAAGCTAAAGAGGGACCCATGATTTTCTGAGCTGTCTGGTTCATGGCCATGAGAAGATAAATATTTATCAAGCAGGCGTGGGTGATGTGTCAGCAAGAATGCCTATAGGCTCGTGTCGTCCTTTTCTGTATACTGGGAACAGACACTTTCGGAGGGCATGAGCTACCGTGATTATAATGCCTCATGGGATCTGCTGTGGCTGCCTTAACTTAACCCAAAAGGTTAGCACCAAACCAAACACTGGGTGCGGCAGGTAGCATACGAGTGGCCAGTGCGCTGCCCTCACCTCTGCCTGTCGGATGTCAAGGGTATCAGAGATGAAATCAAGTGGGGAAATTTCCCTGAAGTGGGAGCAGGAAGTGCCATATGTTTCACAGGAAACAGCTTGAGTGAATGTTCAGTGACAAGACCAGTAATTTGAGAAGTGAGTCTCAGCAGCTGCGCAAAGGCTTCTGTTCCAGGAGATGTTGGCTCTCATAGGTGTGCCCTGTGTTAGGAAAGCCCATCGCTCACCATAAGCTTGCCTGTGTTCTTCTGTATTTCACCCCTAACCCCCTGCTCAGAAGCATGAATGGGCCCCTGTCTTCTCTGCTCTCCCTCCCATCCCATCCTGCCTTCTCCTGGGAGCAGAACTCCTTCCGTTGCAGTCCTGGCAGCTCTCACACCTTCAATGTCTTCCTCTCCACGTTGGGGTCTTTCTTCTACAAACATGATCAGACTTATCCATATCCAAGGTGACATTTCCCCATTTATCCTCCATCACTACCCCATTTTTCTGCTTCTCAAATGAACATCTATTGGATCTTAACCTCACACTCAATTCTTTTTTTAAATCAATTTTTAAAAATTGAAGTATAGTTGCTTTACAAAGTTCTGCTGTACAGCAAAGTGATTCAGTTATACATCTATATATACATTCTTTTCTTTAATATTCTTTTCCATTATGGTTTATCATAGGATATTAATATAGTTCTCTGTGCTATACAAGAGGACCTTGTTGTTTATCCATTCTCTATATAAAAGCTCACATCTGCTAACCCCAACCTCCCACTCCATCCCTCCCCCAACCCCCGCCCCTTGGGCAGCCACCAGTCTGTTCTCTATGTCCGTGATTCTGTTTCTGTTTCATAGATAGGTTCATTTGTGACACTCAGTTCTTAACTGTTTCAATGCTGGTTTTCCTCTCGCCACTCTGCTGAAATGCTTTCTCCAAAGGTTGCTGTAATAAACATCTATTGTTTTTGCCACTCTCCATAGCACTGGCTCTCCCTTCTTCCCCATTCTCTCCATCATACCCCAATTCTCCCCCTAGAGAATCACTTCCTTTCCTCCTCTCAACCTATGAGATTTGCCCGGGCTGCACATGTAACTCAAGGGTGAAGGATATGACCTCTGCCTATGTCAATTAGTGATTTGTTTGGGGATGGGCACGTAGACTTTTTCTGGGGGTGCTGAGAGGCATATGCTTCCTCTTTCATGTTGTATTTAAGCCTGAGAGAGTGAAGGCCCTGAGCTACTTATCACCGCAAGGGAATGGAGCCAACGTAGAGGAGATGGAGCTGAAGGAGGGAGGGATGAATAATCTGATTCTGGTGACATGACATGAATCCTTGAATCATGTCACTCCTGATGGCATCCCTATCTGCTGACCCCTTCAGTTAACTGAGGCTTTTTGCATAAGCCAGTCTATTGGGGTTTATGTTACTTGCAGCAGAAAGAGCCCCAACGGATACAGAAATCTAGTGCCGTCATCAGCAACCTCCGAAGCACCAAAATCAACTTTCAGCTTTGCTTTCCCCACTACATGCTGGGTACCATCCTCTTGGTATTTCAGTGAGGCCCAAGCCTCAGCTCTCACAGACACTACCTCTTCTGCAGAGCCCTCAATTCCAAACTTGCTTCTCCTCTTGACTTTCACTCTTCTGCTAATGGCACCTTTTCCCTCTCAGTCCTTGAGGCTTAAAATCTAGAAGCCATTGCGACTTCTTCCTGCCCTTTGCTCCAAAATCCATTTCCAAGTCCTATCACCCTCTCAGACTATACTACAAAGCAACAGTCATCAAGACAGTATGGTACTGGCACAAAAGCACAAAAATAGATCAATGGAACAGGATAGAAAGCCCAGAGATAAACTCACATACCTAGGGTCACCTAATCTATGACAAAGGAGGCAAAAATATACAATGGAGAAATGACAGCCTCTTCAATAAGTGGTGCTGGGAAAACTGGAGAGCTACACGTAAAAGAATGAAATTAGAACAAACACTCTCTAACACCATACACAAAAATAAACTCAAAATGGATTAAAGACCTAAATGTAAGGCCAGACACTATCAGACTCTTAGAGGAAAACATAGGCAGGACACTCTTTGACATAAATCACAGCAACATCTTTTTTGACCCACCTCCTAGAGTAATGGAAATAAAATAAAAAATAAACAAATGGGACCTAACGAAACTTAAATGCTTTTGCACAGCAAAGGAAACCATAAACAAGACAAAAAGACAACCCTTAGAATGGGAGAAAATATTTGCAAATGAAGCAACTGACAAAGGATTAGTCTCCAAAATATACAAGCAGTTCATACAGCTCAATATCAAAAAAACAAACAACCCAATCAAAAAATAGGTGGAAGACCTAAACAGACATTTCTCCAAAGAAGACATACGGATGGCAAACAAACACATGAAAAGATGATCACATCACTAATTATTGGAGAAATGCAAATCAAAACTACAGTGAGGTATCACCTCACACCGGTCAGAATGGCCATCAGCAAAAAATCTACAAACAATAAATGCTGGAGAGGGTGTGGAGAAAAGGGAACCCTCCTGCACTGTTGGTGGGAATGTAAATTGATACAGCCACTATGGAAAACAGTACAGAGGTTCCTTAAAAAAACTAAAAATAGAACTACCATATGACCCAGCAATCCCACTACTGGGCATATACCCAGAGAAAACCATAATTCACAAAAACACATGCTCCCCAATGTTCACAGAGGCACTATTTACAATAGCCAGAACATGGAAGCAACCTAAATGTCCATCAACAGAGGAATGGATAAAGAAGATGTGGTACATCTTCTTTATATATACATGTACATCTTCATGTATATATACAATGGAATATTACTCAACAATAAAAAGGAATGAAATTGAGTCATTTGTAGAGACGTGGATGGACCTAGAGAGTGTCATACAGAATGAAGTAAGTCAGAAAGAGGAAAGCAAATATTGTATAATAATGCATATATGTGGAATCTAGAAAAATGGTATAGATGATCCTATTCACAAAGCAGAAATAGAGACACAGACGTAGACAACAAATGTATGGATACCAAGGGGGAAAGGGGTGGGGTGGGAGGAATTGGGAGACTGAGATTGACACATATACATTATTGATACTACATATACTATAGACAACTGAGGGGAACATGCTGTATAGCACAGGGAACTCTACCTAATGCACTTTGGTAACCTAAATGGGACGGAAGTCCAAAAGGAAGGGGATATCTGTATATGTACGGCTGATTCATTTTGTTGTGCAGTGGAGGCTAACACAACATCGTAAAGCAACCATACTCCGATAAAAATTAATTTTTAAAAAAGTCCTATCACCTTCAATCCTCAAAAAACTGCCATGATTCTCCATTGCCTTTTTTTTTTTTTTTTTTTTTGCGGTACGCGGGCCTCTCACTGTTGCGGCCTCTCCCATTGCGGAGCACAGGCTCCGGACCCGCAGGCTCAGCGGCCATGGCTCACGGGCCCAGCTGCTCCGCGGCACGTGGGATCCTCCCGGACCGGGGCACGAACCCGCGTCCCCTGCATCGGCCCAATTGCCTTTTGAATGCAGTAAGCATAATTCCACAGACATTAATTACAGCCTCTCCTCTGTGTCAGGCACTGCGCTAGGCACTGTGAGGAAGATGGATTAGGATGGATATAGTCCCTGGCCCTCCAGGGCCTTAAGATCTAGTGGTTTAGGTGACTAGACCACAAAGCCTCATGCGCATACACACACACACACACACACACACACACACACACACAGGGTACTGAATAATGTGCGCTTTCCTCATTCATTCCCAACCCGTCTCCCCAGTTTTAATTTTCTCTTTTGTACCTTCTGCTTAAGCCAGGTTGAGCTACCCATGCTTCCATGTTCTTCCACTTCCTTGACTTCGCTTATGCTGTTTCCTTCCCTGGAACATCCTTCCCTCCGACTCTGCGTGGCCAAACCTGGTTTATACTTTAAAGCCTTTCTCAAATGATACATTACCCTAAGTCTTTTGCTGATTACCCTAGTCAGCTGTAATCTTTTTCTCCTCTCAGTTCCCAGAGCACCCTCTATGAAGCTCCACCCTGCATTTTCCATGTTTGAAAAATAATGTAATTATGTAAGTAACTTATCTGCCCAATTACATGACATATTCATTAAGGGTAGAATCTTTTTTTTTTTTATATCTTTGAGTCCCGACCAACTAGGAAAGTTAATGCTAAGAATGCGTTTACCGATACAAAGCACGTGCATCATTCAGGACCAGCTCTTTTGACACTGAAGAATTCTTTACCTAAAATAAAACTTGTAAAGATTTCCCACAGGTTTTTAAAAATAAACGTTCAGATTCATTTGAGCTTGTTTATGGATTATCAACTATTAGCCTGGAGGAGAACTGTAGCTTGGGAGAAATCAAACAAACAAACAAAAAAGTAAACTTATTCGAAACCACTGCCCATTCATGATTTCCTAGAAAGCATAGATCTTCACCGACTATGGGAACTCTTTAGAAAATAGGATTCTGTTTTCAGAAACGGGATTAAAGCATAGATCTACTTTTCAAAACCTGTATCGGGAGTAAGAACCTGATTTGGAGAAGCTGGCATTGTGGGAGAACTCAGAAAGACGCTATTATACACACGAGTCGTACTGGAGGGGACTTTGTTCTTCCTGGAGTGCCTGGAATCCTGGGACATAGGCTGGGAGTTAGCCTGGGGTTCTGGCTACCAACAAGGGCCAGTCCGGGGACCTGATGGACAGTCTGCCCCTACTGTTTTGTGATGACACGAAGTGGAGTGGAGGTGGGCCATAATCACTGTTAGCTCCACCAGAATTCCTGAGCAGGGCTGGGGCTGGGGGTTGGGTCCCTGGGCAACATGACTACAGAAGGTGGAAGAGAAAGGAATCGCAGGCCATTTCACACCTTCAGCCAAGACCTGGGTTCCTCCCAGGGCTACAAACAAGGTGCAGACTTGGATGCAGGTGGTCTTGGAAAGGTGTCAGCTGGCCTATGATCTTCCCAGGATCAGGATTCCTGCCTGGACCCAGCTCCCAAAAGCTGGGATGGTTAGGGGATGGAGCAATGTACAAGGAAGGCCAAATCAGTGGTACAGACTATATGTGCTCAGGGAGTTTCCAGGCAAGAGGAGCTGGGTGGCCCAGAAGGCAGGTGAGGCTTCCTGCAGAGCTGGGCATGGGCAGGATTGGGACAGCAGAGGAGGAGAGGTGCATGCAGAGAATTCCAAGCAAAGGACCTGGAGCTGTGGCTCATTTGGGAAACGCTTCTGTATTTCAGGAGGAAAGATGATAGAGTTGCTTTTAATTATCTTAAAGACCCTGTGCACAATGGGCTTTGGAGTTTGGATGGGGAATTATTACCACAGCATGATCAGTTCTGACGGCCTGGCATAAATCTCTGACAGAATGGGGAGTCTGCAAGATAAATGGCTCAAACCAAGCTCATTACAGTGACCTTTCAAGGGAGAGAGGGAGATGTGAGTGCTGTCAGCCGGGCTCTGCCTCCATGCCGCCTAAAGCGGCCCCTCTCTGCCTCTCACCACCCAAGAGCAATGCTGAAAATGACAAAGTGCAACTGGTGCTCTGGGTTAGCTCAGGGTCGCTGATGCGTCTGGAAGCATTCTCAGGCACACGCCTCTCATCGGTGATTAATGGAGCTCCCTAAGGCTGGAGAGGGACAGGCCTTCATTCCCTCATCTAACTCCTGAGCACTGTCCAAGATGCTCATGTCACAGGTGGGGAAACTGAGGCCAGATTGGCCAATGTCACACAGCAAGGTGTTAATGAACCTGCTGACTTCTACAGCTTCCATATTGCTTGGTGATGAAGACTGGTATCAAACTCTTGCTCTGCTATTTGCTAATGGTGAGGTCTTGGACAAGTTCAGTAAACTCTCTGAGGCTTGGTTTTCTCATTTGTAAAGTGGGAATTTCCTTCCTTCTTCCCTCCCTCCCTCCTCCCTTCTCTGTTTTTCTTTTTTTTTTTTGTAGGGTGACCAACACATCCTGTTCACCCAGGACTTGCCTGGTTTCGGCACCAAGAGCCCAGCAATCTAGGAAATCACTCCATCTCTGGCAAACCGTATTTCTTTGTTCAATGATATTGCCTGACTCGGTTCCAGGTGCTGGGACAGCAGATACTCAGAGCAGATACCTGTTCTCCAGGAGTTAACATCTAATTCTATCAGGGGAAGACATACGTGGATACATTGATAGGATCACAAAATAATACACATCCTGCACATATGAAACTATGTGTCGGGCTGTCTACTACATATTTTATAAATATTATATCATTGTAAACTTAATATTGAGAAGTAAATATCTATATACCCCCTCCCTAATTATCAGATGAGAAAATGGACACTTTGCTTTATTAACTAACTTTCCTAAAATCATACTTAGAGTGAAAAGTAAAGCCAGCATTTAAACCCTGGAGCTCCAGTGCTTGTGGGCCAGCCCTGACACCCCTGGAATGCAAATACAGGATTTAGACTGAGTGAGGCGACAGAGGGAGCCCCCTTCTTACACAGGCTGTTGATTAGCTTCTAAGAAGATTGTATTTGCTTTCCCCTCCCAGCTGGTTTGGGATCTGTGGTCCTATCCACCAGGCTGTGTGAGAGATGCAGAGAAGGTTACCCCTCAGATGCATCTGCTCCAGCTCCGAGCACCCAGCAGGCCTGGGAGCCCTTTCTCACAGTTCTATCTCCACCTTAGAAAACCAAGGGGTAGAGATCCCGACCACCAGGCAACTGACCCAGCAAGCGGGGAAGCGTGAGGGTGCAGAGCCTGCAGGATTCATGGAGTGTGGGAGTCCTTTGGCTTTGAAGACTTTGGGGCCAGGAGCATCTACCAGCAGCAGATGGAAAGCAGGCGATGTCCCCGTGCCAGCCAGAGCTCTGTGCCAAGAGAGAAACTGGAACCCATTTCTCTCGGACCTTCGAGTCCCCTGGCAGATGACAGGCTGATGAACGAGGACCATGCCTGAGGCACATTTCAAATTTCCAAGGCTAACTGTTCTATCCATCTACCCAACCACATTTATAGGAAATGTACAGATTGGTACTCTCGGAAGGAACCTTATCCATCACCCAGTCCAAGGGCCTCATTTTGGAGATGAGGAAAGCGAGGCCAAGCTTGGAGAAAATGACTTCTCAAGGAGGCACAAGATACGACGGGAAGAGACAAGTCTTAACCCCAAATCACCTGACTCCAAATGCACACACTTCTACAAAAATGCACAGCTCCTCCAAGTGGCTGGGCTCTAAAATTATCTATAGGGGACATAACTCCCCTTGCTACACTTCCCATCTTTATAAAGGAGGCTTTAGGGTGGAGGAGTGGGGCTCAAAGTCTACGGGTCTCCGGCGATCATCAGTTGGAAAAGGAAATCCAGGATTCCCTGGATTCTTGCGAGATGTGGTCCAAACAGGTCTAAAAATGTTCTTGACATTTGAGGTCAAGATGTCAAGATAAGATGTGTGGTGGGGAGAAAGAAAGCGGGAGGAAGAGGGAAGGGAGAGGCAAAAAGGAGGAGGATAAAGGGAGGAACAGAGGGAGACTGTCAGTGTGTTGAGAGCCCAGGCTGGACCAGAGTGAGTTTTAGAACAACCTCAGCAGCATCTCCTCCCATACCTTATGCCCACCCAGCATGTACATGGCAGAAGCCCTGGGGAAGCTTCCAGGATTCACAGGTAGAGTCAGCTCCCAGCTTCACTACCCGCTGTGATGTGACCTTGAGCAGGTCTGAACGCCCTCCACTTCCCCTCCCCCCACCGCCGCCCCTGATTTGTTTCTTCATCTGTTAGAAAGCTCAACAGAGAGTGTGTTTATAAAATGCTCATCACAGGGCCTGGCCTAGAAAGCCCTTAATAAATGGCAGTTGTCACCACTTTGTCACCAAATGTTGGTGGGAACACTTTGATACCTGCCTCCCGGCAGCCAGTTGGGGGTGCTCATCAATTTCCCGCAGCTCCGGGGTCAGGCTTGCAGGGTGGCCACGCTCTGGTCCCTTTCGCTCTGCTGGCTGAAGCGGGAGCCACGCCTGCTGACCATCAGTTCAGGTTGGCATTTGGAACAGAGCATTTACAGTCCTCCTGGTGTAGCTGGAAGTACGCTGACAATATCTCAGCATCTCAAAGTGGAGAAATCAGAGGGCGGAGGAAATGCAGTCTTGCTACAGAAGGATTTACCAAATACTTCCTTTCATTGGGAGCCTCTCCAGAGCACTTAAAGTCCAATTTCCTTTTGCCAAAATTCTGTTTCCCTGTAGATGGCTAGGAACATGCCTAGTGTGAACAGGAGGAGTGTGGAGACTGGTGTGATCTTTCCCTCCAACCCCTTCTCTTGCCTTTTTAGAAGGCTCTTTGATTTGGTCCACGATACTGACCTGCAGGAAGCAGGGAGGGGACACAAGTGCCAGTCGCACATCTGTGTTTGACAGAGCTGCCCACCATCTCGGGCTGTTCAGTTTACTGCTGCCGCTGTCTTGGGCCAGCGAGCACCCTGTTATTCTAAGTGATTCTCACCCAGATCTCAGACCCTGCAGGGGAGATAGGGGACAGTGAAGGAAGAAAGGGCTGGCCTGTGACAATCACGCAGACACATGCCACAGCAGTCACTCATTCAGTGTCCCCTGACTTCTGACATATCAGCGCAGTCAGCGGCCCCTGGGCCCATCACCCCAGCCTCCAAGCTCTCTGTTCTCTGCCCTCAGTTGGGGAGAGGAATGTGGAGCCAGTGCACCCCAGAGTTGGGCTTACTCTGCCTTCCCTGCTCTTCCGGTCACCTGCTGCTGGATTGATACCTCAGACCTTTCCAGAAACCACGCTCAGTGTAGCAGCAGAGGAAGGGTTTGGAAGCAGCAGACTGGGATTCAAGCCCAGCTGTTGATCTTTGCCTGGTCCCTTAACCCTTCCAAAGCCCATGTCTTCATCTGCAAAAGGGTGGTGGTCATGCCACCACGCAATCTGCATGGAAGCACGGCACAGGGGAAAGGATGTAAGCATCTAACGCAGCACAGGGACTCCACGTAGGACAATTCTCTTCCTCTCTTCCAGGTAAGGCAGGTGGTACCCCAGAAATCACTGGACCACCACATCCAAGTAATACTTGAGTCCCTACTTCTGGTGTATAGAACAAAGGAGAAGTCCACGGGGTCTTTCTGTCTCCAACACTGCAGGACAGGAATTGGGCCCCTCAGGGGAGCCTGGGGCTGGTGATAGTAGGCCTCCTCTCCCCAGAGCTGGGACCACTTGGCCTCGTCTGCAGCCCAGCCTGACCCTGGTCTCCGAGGCTCACCCTCACCTTACACAGGTTGGCTTCAGGAGCCCCAGCTCCAAGTGCTGCGGCTAGCACCACGTCACTCTTGTGACTGGTACAGCTCTGATCCTATGGCCCAGCTTTGACCCATCTGTGCTTCCTCCAAATCCAGGGAACTGGCCTGATGCCCAGGTGCTCCTGGGCTGGAGCTCTGGTTTAACCTGCCTTGGTTCATCTTGGACTCCTGGCATGGAGGCCATAATCCATTGACGACACTCCCCTTCCTGTTTCTCCCACCCTCACCCCACCTGAAGCTGCGTGGGTGCCCTTCTGGATTTCAGAATACTGCCCTGGCCAGTGCAAGATTTGACTTATTGCTACATTTAAAAGCTCCTAAGATGTCTCAAAATATTTGTGTGCCCCCAAAGGAAGAGATTATTTAGGTGCAAAAGGTTCAAATTCCAATGAATTCTTATCCAAATATGGAGAAAAATAAATTCCGATATTGGTTCATCTCTTGCAATGATGTTTTGGGGGCCCCACAGGTGATGTTCTCAGTAAGAAGTTCTCAAACTTGTTTAGGTGACTATCTGAAAGTTGTTTTCCTCTTTCCAGAAGCAAAATTACTGTTATTTAATTCACTTGAGAGTTGTAAAAATACTAATGTAAGTCACTCCTTATGATTTATGCACTGTGCTTAGTGCTTTACATGGAATAGCTTACTCAATCCTCACAAAAACGCTGGAGGAAGTATTACTACCATTTATTGCCATTTCATTGATGAGTAAATTGAGGCTCAGAGAGGAGAGGACACTCGTCCAATGTCACCCCACAGGTTGGGAAACAGTGAATCAATCCAGAAAGTTCAATCAGTTCCATAGCCACTATTCCTGCCCTCCCAACCCCATCCCTGAGACTCAAGAGACTATTGTCATCGGTTAGATGTGATTATGTTATGTGTAAGGCACATCAAATTACAGCCGTTAACACGTGGGCTGATTCACACACCAGCATGATAACAAATCCAAGCATGAGTTATCAGCTGTTTGATAATATTTGTCACTAATTTTGCTAACTGTGCATCCATTTGTCATCCGCTAGTGAGTGAGAGCAGGCAGCAAAAGTTTAAGAAAAACATATGGGAGAAAAAGCTTCCCTGGGAGGCATTTCGATGTCTTAGCCTATGTCTTTTCCTCCTGCCAACTGGAAAAAGCCACACTTATTGTGTATCAGAGGCTGAACAACCTAGCCTGGTTCGTGGAAATCTGTGTTAATTTAGAGATGTCCATCTCTGCCGGTCCACCGGTGACCCTTCCTAGGTCCTCTCCCGGTGTTCTAACCCAACATTCTGAGGGGTACACCCCTTCTCACCAGCACCAGTGGCCCAGTGCCACAGGGATTCTCAGCGAGGGTGGGGACACTCCCATGGGGCAGAAGCTGACCAGAAGCCGGGTGGTGGAAGGACAGTGCAATTTTGATGTACTTCTCAGCCTTGTGGGATGGAGGTTCCAAGGTGACCCTTGCTTCTCTCCATATATTATATACCTATGCCCTATAGGACCGGACCACCCATCCAGTCCCCTCTCTGATTGGATGAAGTTAGGTACCCAGCCCAAGTGCAGACAAACGATACACTGACCAAAAACAAGGGCTTTGAGCCTCACTCCCAAGGATGAGCTCCACCACCAGATCCAACTCTTGGAAATGGAGAGCAACAGGCTTCAGGCTCCAGAAGGGGAGCCCTGAGGGGTGCTGGGGATGCTGGAAGATGGCTGCAATGGGCCAGAGTTACAGGGATGCAGGAAGTAGGGGTCAGAACAGGGAGTCAGCTGATGCAAGCAGAAAAATGGAGCAGATTCCCAGAGAGAGGAGCGGACTCCAGGAGAGAGATGAGACCCTAAAGGACCACCTCCTGGGGTCCCACCACCTGTCCTGTTCCGGCTCCAGTGTCTGCGAGATGTGGCTGCTTGCTCTTGGATTCCCATGAAATCCTTCTTTGCTTTCCTTACCATCACCCACCCACTCCCATGCTTTTACTCCAGTCAGCCTGAGTGAACCTTCGTTCTTTGCAACCAAAGAGCACTGCCTTAAATGAGGTCCAGGGGAACAGCGCTCAGGTTCCTGGGACCTGAACTGCCTCCCTGCCTCTCCCCAGACCCTTCACTGGGTTATCAGAAACCTCAGAAACTGCAGGAGCGGGTGCACTGCTTCCCTCATTAGTGCTTTCACATCCCAGCCCTTGCTCCTCTGTGAGCTGTTTACAAGGCTTTGTACGTTTGCTTACCGCTCGCTCCCAAGTTTCCGGCCTCCTGCTTGACTCCACCTCCCGCTGTGATCCCTTCCCTGGCTCCCACTGAGCTGGGGCTCATTTACATTTCACTCACCAACCCATTTAGTTAAAATTCTACAGTTAATTCAATTTTCACGGAGTAGCCCTGGATTGCATTTGCATTCATCACTTCCGGGGCTCTGAAGGGGATCAGAGCGGTGGCTTCCCTGCAGAGACCCTCACTTAAGCAAAGGACAGCACAGCTTGCAGGCTGGGGGCAGAAGATCCCGCTGCAGGGTCAGCTCAGCAGCTTCTGGCAGCAGCCCTGGGGGTCAAGCCCCTGGAGGGCAGTCAGTGCCCTCTGCCCAGGCTGCTCAGACTGAGCCTTCCTGCCTGCTAATGATTCATTGTGCATCCAACTCTAGGTTCACTGCCCGCTGTGCAAAGCATTTCCTTTACCTTAGCCTAAAACAGCTTAAGCTTCAGGGGTGTTGCCTAGTGCCTATATTATTACAAGGTTTGGGAAGGAAAAATTAAAATAAAATGAAATGAAATGAAGTGAAGTAAAATAATACTACTTCACAAAATCACAATGGAAAAGGTGTGGTGGCTTTTGGACACAGCCAAAGAGAAACCTTGGGTCATAATGAGCTAAAGGCAGCATTGCTATTTCATCTCCATCCTCATCTCCATCCCCATCTCCATCTCCATCTCTGTCTCTGTCCTCGTCTCATCTCCATCTCCATCTCCATCTCTGTCTCTGTCCTCATCTCCATCTCCATCTCCATCTCTGAGTAGCTAGCTCTAGAAGTTTCATGGTGGCATGACTCAGACCATCCTATCGGACCCCACTGTCAATGGGTGCTGCATGTAACTAACTTTTCGTTTCAGGCCTTCTGCTGCTCTTCAAGCTAGTTAAGGAAAACTTGCAGCAAGGAAGAGTTATCGGAGTCTGCAATTCTGTTAAGTAGCAGAGGTTACAAATTTGCCAGTAATCCCTTCTTCATCCCGAAAGCAGTGACGATTGGATTCAATCACTTACAAATTTCCCCTGCATCTGTCATATCTCAGGACTTATTGGGAAGGAATGGTCTGGCCCGGTTCCTTTCGTGTTTCATTTGGGCTTCGAGGGCTATACACAGAAAGGATGCTACTGCATAAGGCCAGCTTTCCAGAAATAGTTCCAAAATTCCACCTGTAGCTTGTCAATCAGGCCTTCCTTTGACAGCCCTGATTCAGTGTGCTTCCGAATTTAGATCTGGTATCCCAGTGGGCTGAGATGCGGATCCCCTAGGACCTCGGGGTAGTAGGACAGGGGCTGGAACCAGAGGACTGATCCACCACCTCTGCCTGTGAGCGTGCAGAATGCTGTAAGCCGCAGAGTCCAGTTTACTTGGTACAAAAGCATCATTCTCCCTGTGGGCAGGGGGGCAGAGGTGCTGAGAAGCACTGCCTGTCCCTTCTTTCGCTACCCACCCTGCCCAAGTCCGAGCCCTACCTGGCTCTTCTGCAGCTCCTGTTTATTTCAGCTGCCCTCTCCAGTTCGCTTAACATCCCTGCCTCTGGCCTGATGCAGGGGAGGGCTGGTTCAACTCTTAGGAGCCCCTGTCGGCAAAGCAGAGGACCTCTCCACCCCAGCAAGCACTCCTGGGAAGCTGACGCCAGCTGATCAGGGTCTTGTTCTGTGTGTTGTCAATTGGGAGGGTCCTTCAGTTCCTCCACGCCACCAGCCAGCCAGCAGGGGCAGTTTGGGAAAAGGAACGCTGGGATGGATTGTTCTTTTATTTGTTTGTTTTTTACATCTTTATTGGAGTATGACTGCTTTACAATGGTGTGTTAGTTTCTGCTTTATAACAAAGTGAATCCGTTATACATATACATGTTCCCATATCTCTTCCCTCTTGAATCTCCCTCCCTCCCACCCTCCCTATCCCACCCCTCTAGGTGGTCACAAAGCACCGAGCTGATCTCCCTGTGCTAGGCGGCTGCTTCCCACCAGCTATCTATTTTACATTTGGTAGTGTATATATGTCCATGTCACTCTCTCACTTCGTCACAGCTTACCCTTCCCCCTGCCCGTGTCCTCAAGTCCATGCTCTAGTAGGTCTGTGTCTTTATGAGGGACCCCTGAAGGTGGGCCGGTTTCCAACAGCTTCGGAGGGAAAGGCCGTGGAGAGGACCTACAGCAGACGACACAGGAACACGGCATTCTCCACGTCCCCTTTAAGGAGTGACGTTGGTGCTGATCCCAGTAGACCTTTAAACAGGCACTTTATTGAAGTCTCAGAACTGCTTAGACACAAGTCATGCTGGGTCTGTCAGGCTCCATTTATATCCTCTCTGCTTCCCCAAAAGGAGCTGAGCCAGGCAGACAGGTTTCCCGGGAACAGGCAAGGATCAATTCCAAGGCCACCTTCCCTGGGTGACCCAGAATGGGCTCCTCCCCTCCCTCCCTCCACCCAGGTCCCCCCCGCCAGACACCTGGGGTGTCAGAGCTCCATGTGAAACTCACTGTCTGACACAGGAGCCGCTGGCCACATGTGGCTTTTGAGCACGTCAAATGTGGTTGGTCTGAACTGAGATGCGCTTAGTGTGAAAGAAAAGGTGAAACACCCCTTTCCTATTTTTATATGGATTGCATGTTGAAATGATAATATTTGGGATATATGGTATCTAACAGAATATAGTGCGAAAATTATTTTCACCTGTTTTGTTTTACTTTTTAAACACGGCTACTAGAAAATTTAAAAGTGCATTTGTGGCTTGTGTTCTATTCCTATTGGACAGTGCCGTTCTAGAAACATTTTAGACTGGAGGGGTCATCAGAGGCTGTCTGTGGATAGAGGGAGAAGGAAAGATCGACCAGCCTGCGATCCTGCCACTTCTCCGCTCAAAACTCTCTAAAAACTCTTCCTAACACTCTCCCCAAGGCAGTACACAAGCTGGCTGGTGTCCTCCGCACCCATCTCACCTCCTTCAGCTGTTGCCCTCCCTGCTCTCTCCACTGCAGCCAACACGGCCAACCATGCCTCAGGCTGTTCTATCTGCCTAGAATGTTCTTCCCCAGACCTTCGCCCGCTCCCTCCCTCTCTTTATTCAGTCAACTGGAAAGTCACCTCTTCAAAGAGGCCACCCCGATTCACATCCCCAGTCTCAATGAGAACAAATCACCATCCCTTGACTCTTTCCCTTTGCACCAAAGCTCTTATTACCGCCTGCCTTGAAATTGCACATCTACTTTTTTTTTATTGGAGTATAATGACTTCACAGTGTTGTGTTAGTTTCTGCTGTACAACGAAGTGAATCAGCTATATGTATACATATATCCCCTCCTTCTTGGACCTCCCTCCCATACCCCCATCCCGCATCCCGCCCATCTAGGTCATCGCAGAGCACCAAGATGTGCTATACCGCAGCTTCCCACTAGCTATCTATTTTACACATGGTAGTGCATTTATGTCAAACCTAATCTCCCAATTCATCCCACCCTCCCCTGCCCGCACTGTGTCCACACGTCTGTTCTCTACATCTGCATCTCTATTTCTGCCCTGGAAATAGGTTCATCTGTACTATTTTTCTAGATTCCACATATATGCATTAATATATGATATTTGTTTTTCTCTTTCTGACTTACTTCACTCTGTATGACAGACTCTAGGTCCATGCACATCCCTACAAATGACCCAATTTTGTTCCTTTTTATGGCTGAGTAATATTCCATTGTATATATGTACCACATCTTCTTTATCCATTGATCTGTCGATGGGCATTTAGGTGAAACTGCACATTTACTTTCTGTCCCCTCCAAACAGGGGCCTTCTGTCTCTTTTGTCTACTACAGTGCTCGGCACATACTAGCCACCCAGTGAATGTTTGTTCAATGAACACAAAACAAGAGCCCCCCCGCCCAAGGTCAGTGAGATCAGGCTGTTTTCAGATGAGTCAATTCACACTTGGAGCGAGGTGAGTACAAGACAGAGCAGGAACTGGGTTCGCTAACTGCACCGGGCTTTGAAGGGATAGTAGTTTGGTGACTTGGAAAGTCACCTTCTCCGGGGTCCCACGTACCAGGAATCTGCCCCAGTCCAGGAAGCTAGAGCCAACTTATTATGGAAATAAAACAGAAAAAAAAAACAGCAAGATCACCCTGAGGTGCTCTGGAGAGTTCCTCCGGGAAACAGATGCAGAGTTAAAAGGAAAGAAGGAGTCTGAGGTCCCACCTGCTGGTCCGGATACATTCCGGCTTCACAGTAGCCTTTGAGAAGGCACTTGAGGGCAAGCTTCACAGACTATTAATAATAAAGGCCCTTCGGGATGTTAGAAGCAGACCCAAGAGCCTTAGGGCTGCCTCTGCTGCCCCATCTCCTGGATAGCACCCCACTCTGCTTGGGCATATCTGGAGAGCGGGAGCTCATCACTCCCACGGCAGCTGAGCTGATCATTTCTGTATTTGTTTTAATTAACAGAAAACACTTGATGGTTTCAGGTCAATAGCTGCTTCCTTGTAGTTGATGTTTCTCAGACCCTTGTTCTATCTAGTTCAGTCCTCTGCAGCCGTCCTGAGAGAGACTGATTCCTATTCTCCAGAACAGCCCTTCTGAGATGGGAGGTCACTGTGGCTTGAGAAGCCGAGCTTCCCTGGAAGCACACTCTTGGCAGGGCTGTGATCTGACCCTGTGATCTGACACCCAGGCCAGGGCTCAGCAAACACGCATTAGTGCTCCCTGGTGACTCATTCCTAGGGGCTGATTCTCTGAGGCTACAGCCTCCTCCTTGCTCACTCAGAATAACCCCAGCTCGCCTTGGCCAGTCTGACTTCTAACTTCTAGACTCAAACGTGCTTTTTCTCCTTACTTTAGCAGTATCTATTCAAGTGCCTGTGTGCTCCAGGCCCCATGCTACACCCTGGGGATAGAATGATGGAGAAGACACAGCCCCTGGTTTAACGGAAAGGCTGCAAGTCCACGGGACATCAAAACCCAGAGGATCAGGGAGGCAAGTGCCAAGGGCGTGGGCCACAGGCGCAGAGGACCTGACCCATCCAGGGGATGCAGGGGGGCCATCCTGCAGGAGTGGATGTTAATGCTGCCAATTTCCAGTTTCCTACTGGGAAATTCAGCCTGTAAGTCCCACAGATGCTTCTAGTAGAACCCAATCCTCAGTCTTCTTAAGCAAGAACATTCGAAATCTCCATCTCACGTGTTCTTTCCACTTCAGCCTACACCCCACACACACACGCACACACACACACACACACACACACACACACGAGAGAGAGATCATTTCTGTTTCTTTGCTCTTTCTCAAGCCTTTCCCTTCCTCTCATTTTCTCAGGCAGTCCCTGCCCTTCGGTCTCTCTGCTGCTCCACCTGCAACAGTAATAGAAGGGTCTTAGCAGGTACCAGCCCACAGATGAAAATGGATCCTTATCGCCTAAAGGCCAGACCCCGCCAGCAGCCTGTTCTGTAAAGCTTATCATAATCTGGCTCCAACCAGCCATCCAGCCTGGTCCCTGTGAACCCTCACCTACAAACCCCGCGCTCCAGCCACACAGGCCTGCTTGCTCTTCTCCAAACCCTTGTGTTCCACTGACACCCACTCTGTGCTCCTTTACATACACTGTCCCCTTCCCTTTCTTCTCAGCCCCACAAGCTCCTATTCATCCTTTAAAACCCACTCAAATGTCACCTCCTCTGTCTAACCTCCACTGGAGCTGTCAGTTGTTCTTACCAAGAAAAGAACATTATTTGGTTTTAGTGGTTCTATTCTATTACAGTGATCTAACAACTTGCTGGGTGTTTCTCCCAAACTCTGGGTCAGGGTCCTCAGAGTGCAAGGGTAGCACGGTGCAATTCATCTTCCACCCCAGAATGTGGTATAGGAGCCAGTAATAGTATGAATACCTAATGCTATTATTTATTAATAATGAACTTAACCAGTAACAGTAATGAAAAACAGTAGTAATGAATAATAATGAAAGCAAGCAGCACCACGATGCCAAAACAAGCCACTTACTTTGCCAAGCCTGCGCTAGACACTCGATAAGCAAGATCTCATTTAATCTCCCAGCATCCTATCAAAACTTCCTCTTACTTTGCAAATCAGGAGACTGCAGTATAGAGAGTATAAGTACCTTTCTTGAGGTCACACATATTGTAAGTGGCAGAGGGGGGATTTGAAGCCATGGCTGTCCAACCCCACACCTGTGCTCTGAACCACCATACTACTCTGGGACCAGTAAAGGCAATGAGTCAATTAATTCACAAGTGTCAGAGAACCGGCCTCTAAGTGCCCCTTACTTGCCAGGCTTCCTGGGACCTCTTAATATAAACTCAAAATCTTTAGCTGTGTCCTGTGTCCAGGGAGGTAGCACAACAGACCAGCCATGTAAGACCAGGCTCAGGGAGACCAGGCTCTGCCAATCTCAGGTGTGTGGTCCTGAGCCTCAGTCTTCCCATCTGTAAAATGGGGACATGACAGTCCCTAACCCAAAGGGTCACTGTGGGGTGACAGGAGATAATACACGCAGGGCACTTAGAACAGTCAAAAAGCTCATCGTAAATGTTCCTGGCGTGTTACCTACTGACATTATTGCCAATATCCTAGCGCTCCTGGCCTTAAGGAAACTGAAGAATGCTTCCGCCCTGAGTAAACTCTCCTTCGTAGGTGACAATACTGAATGAAAACTCTGAGTAAGAGGGTGGGGTGGAGTGGGGTGCTGGAGGCAGCAGCAGGAGAGAAGAGTGACCAGGCTGGAAGTAGGGTCTCTCCACAGGGTGTAGAGGAAGCTCATCCACGTCCAGGCAGGGACAAAACCCACTCAGAAGCAGGTCCCGGTGCACCCTGGGAAGCACAGGCTGAGTCGGGGAGCAGAAGTGGCAGTGCAGGAGTCTGTGATCCAACCGGCCAAAGGACAAGTCAAGGGGTTAGGAAGCCAGCGGTCAGCAACTGACTTACAGAGCCCCATCTCAGGTGGCAGTGCCCCGAAAAGTCTGGCCTCCTGGGTGTCAAGCTAAAGAGAGCAGATGGAGGGAGGCTAACCTCACCCTCAACCTGTGCTGGGGATGTTCTCCCCCCACCCTTTTGTTAACTTCTTTCTAAGGCCACCCCTGATCTCAGGACAGGGGCCTCCGCAGTGTTGGCCAGGGCTTTCGTAGGAGTGGCCCCTGCAATTAAGTGGTCACCAGGCAGGGCCTGAGGTCGCCCAGCCGAGGCTGTGCTGGAGGCAAGAGAGAAAGTTTCCAGAGGGTCTGGGGGAAAGCCAGACTTAAGCTGGGCAGGCCAGAGGGAAGCTACCAGGCACTGAGGCTGGGAGGACAGAGGAGGAGTCCAAGAGTCACGTGATGAGCCGAATTCCCACAGAACACCAGGTTCCTGCTGGGTGATTTTGAAAAATGTTCTGACCCTCTCTGGGCCTCATTTCCTCCACTCTAGGATGAGGGCGTGAACTCCAAGATCACTTCACTATCAATCACCATCATTCTATAAAGCTGCGAGGAGACAGGCATTACCACATCCCTCTGAGCCTCTGTTTTCTCATTTGCACGTGACGGAACTCAGCAGGGCTGTCCATTAAGGTTACTGTGTATGCAGGAACAGGGCACATGAAGTGCCTAGCCTAGGAGCTGGCACACAGTAGGTGCTCAAATAACGGCGACCCCTTTCCACCAAGCTTGAGTGGGGATAACTGGGGGCCTCCCGTCTGGCCCTCTCCCTCCCTCAGTGATTCTGGGAGGCTGGGTCCTTGACCCTCTTCATCGGGTGGCAACCTGGCCATTGGACCATCCCTGCTGCGGGCAAACACCTCTTTTCAACCAGAGCTTGTGTTTTAGTTTTGTTTTCATCAGAATGCAACACATACTTAGGACAGAGAATTTGAAGCAAATTGACAAAAGAGAAGAAAAATAAATCATTTGTGATTCTCTAGTTCAAAAACATCTCGGGCACTTCCTTGCCTTCTTTCTATGCAAAGGATCTTCAAGTCGAGGTTCCTGCTGTCTCCTGCTTACTGTTACAACGAAACTTCCCATCTGGTGTCAACACTGTTTTAATGGTGATGTTGTGATTTACCTAAACAACCCCGTCCCACTGTCAGGGATTCATGATGTTTCCAAACATCCGCTCTTCTAAATCAATGAGCCATGGATTTTTTTTTTTTTGCGGTACGTGGGCCTCTCACTGCTGTGGCCTCTCCCGTTGCGGAGCACAGGCTCTGGACGGGCAGGCTCAGCGGCCATGGCTCACGGGCCCAGCCGCTCTGCGGCATGTGGGATCTTCCTGGACCGGGGCACGAACCCGCGTCCCCTGCATCGGCAGGCGGACTCTCACCCACTGCGCCACCAGGGAAGTCCAGATATTTTTCTTTTTACTGAAGTCTAGTTGATTTACAATATTGTGTTAATTTCTGCTATACAGCAAAGTGATTCAGTTATACATGTATATATTCTTTTTTATATTCTTTTCCATTATGGTTTATCACAGGATATTGAATATAGTTCCCTGTGCTATACAGTAGAACCTTGTTGTTTATCCATTCTCTATGTAATAGTTGGCCATCTGCTAATCCCAAACTCCCAATCCATCCCTCCCCCAAGCCATGTATATTCAATTCATAAAGGACTTTAAAAAAAAACTGCCTTTAGGATTTTCTTTAAAAGATTACCAGAAGCAAGCTTCCTGGGACACAGCAGATGCTGACATTTAGGGCTCCCTCCCTTGCTGGTGACTTGGGGTGTCTGAGAGTCAAGTTTCAGAAAGAAAAGCGTTTCTTAGGGAACCGGCCTCAGGCTTGACCCAAATCTCTGAGGAAGCATCACCTAGAGTCTTTACATTTTTTTTTTTTTCTCCTTTTCTGTCCTAGTTTGAATAGACCCCCAGGGCAGATGGGTTTCCGGAGCTACCTGAATTTGAAATATCTGCCTGGGGCTTCCCTGCTGAATCCTATAAATATTTTCCTTCTCCTGCTACTGCCCAGTCATGGGAGTTTGGCTCACTCCCCGCTCCCCCCACCCCCATGCCCCTATGGCTGTTGCCACCACTTTGGGGCCTGGAGATCATCCACTTCGCTGGTAAGGGTCCTGAACCCCGCCCAGCTCCTCCCAGCTCTCCGCAACCCCTTCTGGAAAGGGTGTCTTGCTCCCTATACTATAATCACTGAGACTTCTGAAGTATTCTCGTGTCCTTAATATGGGGATAACCTTGTCTTCCATCACCTCTGGGTACCCTCACAACTTCCCCTCTGATTAACCCCATTTTGCCAATGGAGAAATGAAAGCCTTAAAGATGGAGAAAGTTTACGACGGCTGCACGGTTAACGAAGGGTGAACCTAGATTCTGGTCTATACTCCCTCCCCACTGTCTGGGGTCAACCACCACCCGGAGAAGAGATGCACTTATCACGACCTCTGTGGGCATCACCAGGGGATACCTCACTCTGCCGCCCAGGTCATTTCAGCAGCTCACTGGACACACATGCTCTGTCATCCCTGCCGGCCCACTGTTGGGTCCTCAGCCCTCCTTACTGTCTCAATACAGCATGGGACATAATTTTTTGCTGTTCTCTAGACCCACTGTCACAAGATGGTAGAACGAGAAAGTTCCTTAAATACGGCAAGGATGCCTTCTCTCCTGAGTGTCGAATATCTCACAATTAATACACAGCCATCCCATGATTACCTCGTTCACCCTCCCAATGGTCCTGTGCATCAGAAGAAGGGCTCAGAGAGGTCCAGTAACCTTCTCCAGGCTACACAGTCATTGGTAACTGAATAGGACTAGAAGCAGCATCCCTTGGCTCTAGGCCCAGTGATTTTGCCTTTTTTCAGTCTCTTGGTTTTTAGATGAGACAGTGGAAGTCCAGAGACGTGGAGAGGCTATTTAAGGTCACATGGCATGTCAGCTGAGAGAGGCGGGGACCAGCACCGAACCCTCCTATTCCCTGTCGCCCCTCCATAAAAAGCAAACAGAGCATGCATGAATCAAGAGAATGCCCGTGCCAGCGTGTGGGCCCCTCTGGATTCTGGAGACGAAATGGCTCTGACCGCTGGATTCTTACATAGTTGGGTGAATTCCACAGAGTTGGGGAGACCCACTAGCAAGGCCAGGGCTGGAATGAAGACCAAAGGGATGGTGAGTGGGCAGTGGGAGCAGAGCACTGTGTTTTTTTTTTTTTTTTTTTTTTTGTTTTGTTTTTGCGGTACGCGGGCCTCTCACTGTTGTGGCCTCTCCCCTTGCGGAGCACAGGCTCAGGACGCGCAGGCTCAGCGGCCATGGCTTACGGGCCCAGCCGCTCTGCGGCATGTGGGATCCTCCCAGACCGGGGCACGAACCCGCGTCCCCCGCATCGGCAGGCGGACTCTCAACCACTGCGCCACCAGGGAAGCCCAGCACTGTGGTTTAAAGAGATGTCCACCCGCCATGGCCCAGAGCAGGGGGCGTGGTCAGTGGTGCCCCTCTCTGACCCTGACTCAAGAAACGAACAGGCTCCGTCCTCTCCACAGCAGTGCCCTTCACCGATGCGCTGTGAATGGGGATGGAGGAGTGGCTGGAAGTGCCAGTCACCACTGGGGAAGCCAGGGATCTCATCTGTCCAAAAAGAAGGCCAAGGTATCAATCTTCCAATCAAGGTGATCCTTAGGACCTGATGTAAGTGACACCAGGGATGAAAGGGAGAGGGGAGGGAAGGTGTCTACCCCTGCATTAAGGCCTTCTCTCACTGAATTCCTCTCTCTGCCCTAGGAGACAGATGCTGTCCTTGCTAAGTCCTTGCCCAAGGTCACACAGCAGCAACCAGCACGGACTGGGTGGCATGCCGGACACCAAGGACCACGAGGTTTCCACTCAACTACCCGTCCCCTCCCAGTCAGCAAGATACGCTCAGGAGTGTCAGCCAGAGAGGGCTTCGGGCTGGATTACTCCACGATCTAGGTGGGCACCTCTAACGTATTCTGGCCTCCGCCTACAAGCCGGTTGGCCAAACTGTGCCATCACGCGGCTGCAATGGCAGCCATCCAAGGGGTCGCCCTGAAGCACCTCTGCCTCCTAGAGGCTCTTCTCTTCGAGCAAGGCTAAGTTTTAGGAGTGGAGACTCCAAGTCAAGGTGCAAAGGCAGAGCATGGATCCATCGTGGCTGGGATCTCCAACAAGATCCCCATAGAGATGAACTGCGTATCCAGTATCGCCCTGACTCAGTGGTCACCTTGGACCCAGCCAGCCCCTCCCCTCCTCCTATCAACCTCTGGCTGGCACAAAGCCGGGCACGGTGGCTACAGAGATGAGCAATACACAGTCCCCACTCTTCCTCCCTCGCTCCCGCCTTCCCTCCTTCTCCCTCCTTCTCCCTCCAGCCCCCCTTCCTTCCTTCCAACAAACTGTAAATTGAACACAGCTACGCACTGTGGTAGGTACAGTGCTGGGGGTAAAACAGTCCACAAGAATGCAGTTCCTGCCGTCACAAAGCTTAGGGTCTAGTGGGAGATGTAGTTATTCCTCAAGTAATCACAATACAAAACGTTGCAAATGGATAGGACTATGAAGGCCAAGTTCAGGGTATTTTTTTTTTTAACATCTTTATGGGAGTATAATTGCTTTACAATGGTGTGTTAGTTTCTGCCTTATAACAAAGTGAATCAGATACACATATACATATATCCCTAAATCCCCTCCCTCTTGCGTCTCCCTCCCGCCCTCCCTATCCCACCCCTCTAGGTGGTCACAAAGCACCCAGCTGATCTCCCTGTGCTATGCAGCTGCTTCCCGCTAGCTGTCTATTTTACATTTGGGAGTGTATATATGTCCAGGTTACTCTCTCACTTTGTCCCAGCTTACCCTTCCCCCTCCCCGTGTCCTCAAGTCCATTCTCTACATCTGCGTCTTTATTCCTGTCCTACCCCTAGGTTCTTCAGAACCATTTTTTTTTTTAGATTCCATATATTTGTGTTAGCATACGGTATTTGTTTTATCTGACTTACTTCACTCTGTATGACAGACTCTAGGTTCATCCACCTCACTACAAATAACTCAATTTCGTTTCTTTTTAACTGAAAATAGAGCTACCATATGACCCAGTAATCCCACTACTGGGCATATACCCTGAGAAAACCATAATTCAAAAAGAGACATGTACCAGTGTTCATTGCAGCTCCATTTACAATAGTCAGGAGATGGAAGCAACCTAAGTGTCCATCAACAGATGAATGGGTAAAGAAGATGTGGCACATATATACGATGGACTGTTATTCAGCCATAAGTTCATGGTATTTTAAAGAAACACAACAGGGGGCTTGATCTAGGCTGGTGGGGGGTGGTCAAGGAAAGCTTGCTGTTTGACTTGAGATCTAATGATGACAGGGTTTTGGGGGAGTGCACAGCAGCAGGGCGTGTGTGAAGGCCCAGAGGCCTTCTCCCCAGAAAATCAGAAGAAAGCCAGTGCAGCCAGAGTCCAGAGAAAATGGCAGTCGGGGGGCTGGGGAGGTGTGTGCGATAAGGCTGGAGAGAGAGGGGACGGGAGGATCTTGCAGGGTCTTGTAAGCCAGGTTGAGGTGTTTGTTTGCAATTCATTCTCAGTGCAACGAAGAGCCTTTGAAATTCACAGCCAGGGAGGGGCAGCGTCAGATGAGCAGATGAAATGCATCCACTCTGGGTGGAGAGGAGATCAGATCGGAGGGCAGGGGGGAGAAAAGATGTAGGGAGCGAACTGCAGTAATTCAGGTGAACCCAAATGGTAGGACCCCCCGAAATGGGCCAGAAGAGCCTCAGGCCCTGCAGGGAGCCCCAGGAAGAGGCTTGGGGGATGAGGTAGAAGGACCTTTGCAGCCAACTCAGAGAGGAGGTTCTTCCGCTCACTCCCCTACCAGACCCTCTTGGAAGAAAAGCAATGGATCTGCCCCAGCCCAGATGGCAGCCCTACAGGATCTGCCCAGAGCAGAGGCACAAAGGGTTATTGAAGGGAGGCAGCCCTAGTACACCACAGGGGCTGAACGGGAGTCCCACTCTATCCATAGTAGCTCCCCGGAGCCAGGTAACTCATCCCAAATGGGACTCCACAAGAAAGGTCAGCAGAAACCCCTGTGCTCTCAGCCCTGGACTTAAGAGATGCAGCTACATCCAGGATACTGGATTGGGGTGGAGTTGGGGGTCTCTGGCCCGGTGTCCTCCCCACAGGGGCAGCAGTCATGGCCCAAAGAGACGCCAACCTTCATAGCTGCGGTTGTTTCTGTGGATATGTTGATTCAGAGTAGAGAAAAGGAGCAAAAGGAATGAAAAGGAAGCAGAAGCAAGTCCTGGAGGGGAGCAGCGTCTGCGCTTACGCCTGGGGCAGAAGCGAGAGGCTGTAGCCTGACTGGAGGGCCTTCCAGAGATCTGAAAGCGCTCACACCAGGACACTGCAGCTATGATCATGTAGGTTTTGCCTTTTGCCAAAGATAGGCCATTTTGTTGCTGTCCCTGTGACCGTGGTGCAACCCAGGTTGCGAATAGGCATGCGGCCAGGGAAATATACAGACACAACGTTCCCAGAGGGCATCACCAAAGCTATACTATAAATGACTCAGGAACAGACAAAAGAGGTTTCCACAGGGACTGGGCTGGCAGGAGAGGGGTTGAAGAAGGCTGCACAAGGAGACCAAAGCTGGACCAAGTTTTCGAAGCTGGATGGGAGGTCACCAGTAGGGGAGGGGGAAGAACAGGAAAAGTACCAGAGGTGGGAGGAACACCTGAGCAAAGGAAGGAATTATGCAGAGCGTGCAGAACAGCTTCGCTGCGAGGCTCCGGTAGAGGCGGAGCCTTGCGAGGGCTGCGATGCTAAGGATGTTGGGCCCAGTTTGGCAGGCATGATCCTGAAAAGAGCAGCGTCGTTTCTGCACCCACCCTGCTCGCTGTGAAGGAGGAGCTCAACTTCCCCTTAACTGAGCAGGGACCTGCCTTCAATCCTACAACGTCTCAGAGCTTCTGGAGGTCACCTAAGGATGGCTCGCTCATTTCAGATGAGGAAACTGAGGCCCAGAGAAGTACAGGGTCTCCCTCAAGGTCACACAGCAGCCAGTGGAAAAGCCAAGGTGTCAACCCAGGTCACCTGCCTCTTAGTTCCTTTTCTGCTTTACCGCGTCTGTCCTTTTTCTGACTGGGTGGTGAAAATGTGTGCAAAAGGCAGGAATTGGATGGGGGACGCGAAGCCACAGATGAGTGAATGGCAGGTCATCCCTCAGTGACGATCACTATGGAAACAAGAGGCAGAGACAGATGGGGGCCCCGAACTCAAGGGTCAGGCTTTTTTTATTCCCAGATCCACGCCGGCCAGAGGAAGATGCCGTGTGTGCTAAGATGTAATTCAGGGTGGACAGCTCTGGAGGCAGGGACTGTTTGCTTCATCAGCAGAGCAGTGGAGGCCAGCTGCCGCCGCAGCTTTAGAAGCCATGCCTCGTGTCACAGGGCTGACCTCAAAGCACCACGGAGGGCCTCACACTTGCTGTTTCCAGACCTGGGCCCTCCGCAGTTAATGACTGGACCTTGCCATTCCCGAAGCATTTTTCTCTCCCAAGGTCTCAGGATGTTAACTTAGCACGAGTAAATGTGGTAAGTTCTGATTTATCAGACACCTCTGATTTGCTCTCAGGGTGTCTTGGTTCCTGGTAATTTAGTTATTTTTTACCTGTTGGGTGTTCATTTTCTTAGACTTTTGTTTGTGGGAACTGTTTGCATCCTAGAACAAAGGAGGGTTCTAGGTAAGATCTGTGTTCACTACTGACAATCCACATTTACTTAGCACGAGATAGGAGGTATACGTTCCAACGCTTTTATCTTCCAAACAAAATCCCATTGAATTCTCACACCCTTGTATTATACACAGGAAAACTAAGGTTGAGAAAGGGGAATGAGCTAAGTTCGCACAATGAGGAAAAGACAGAAGGGAGTCTCAAAGCCAGAACTCTGAACTCCAAACCACTCTTTCATTCCTGTATCACCCAGAGTAGTAACAATGAAAGGTATCCATCTGTCTGCTCCTGTCCCAAGGGAGGGAAAAGCCCAGGGAAGAAGGTTGGCATCGTAACGTAGAAACCACAGAATGAAGCCAGAAATCACCACTTCCTCATGTGCCCTCATGTCCCCAGTTCATCTCTGACACCCCACCCCCCAACATGTTCAGGACAGAAACATAATGGGGGTGCAGACAGAGGAAATGAGTAAACCTAGGTGGAGCATTGGATAGTTTGCAAAATGCATTCACAGCCCTCTCCCCGCACAGTGAGAATGTGAAAACACCACCGCCCTGATTGACAGATGAGGTTACTGACCCCGGGGGTGAAGGGACTTGGATTCAGATCTGGACCTCCTGACACCACATCCTGTAAGTTTCTGTTTACATCGCCTTTCTTTTGGCTGTATTAGGGGGGGAAAGCCAGCATTCGTTGAATGATAATATCAGACAAACAGATGGAGAAAATAACACAGCTGTCACCTCTCTCTAAGCACCCTTCTCACACACCAGGCCCCCTGCTAAAGCAAACTGCCCACATTTGCTCACTTCCTCGGCACACTGCCTGAGTGAGGCAGGGGTTATGATCCCATTTTACAGGCGGGGAAAATGAGGTCCAGGAAGTCAAGTCCTTGCAGTGGCTTCCTCTGATTTGCTCTCAGGGTGTCTTGGTTCCTGGTAATTTAGTTATTTTTTACCTGTTGGGTGTTCATTTTCTTAGAATTTTGTTTGTGGGAACTGTTTGCATCCTAGAACAAAGGAGGGTTCTAGGTAAGATCTGTGTTCACTACTGACAATCCACATTTACTCTAAATGGAATTCTTGTCTTGAGGTTTTCAGATCACCCAGGCGGTCTAAATTCAATCTGAAAACCTATATAAAAACATGCCGATGGTTCTAAATTTTCATCAACAATTTATTGACCCCTTACGCTCAGCACCTATGTTTAAGATTGTTTATTTGCCTTGCACTTCCCATGGGGGCATGATACCTGATTCATCCTTACCCTGCGGGTGGGGCCCTTTGGGGTCTGAGCTTTACGGGGGAGAGGAAAGCCTATTAGGCCACCCAGCCCCGGGCTCAGCATAGGAAACAGCAACAGCTTAGCAAGCACTTTCATCTTCACATCCCATTAGACGCAAGGAGAAGCCTGATGATGAGGAACGCGCTGAAATGCCCATTTTACAGAGAGGGCACTGGTGCTCAGAGAAAGAGGCAGACAGAGCAGAGCTGGAGGAGTGGATGAGGAGGGAAGGCCGTGACAGAGGCTATAGGGCTGGATCGGAGAGGAGAGCTTGTGGGGCAGAGGAAGGAACACCGAGAGAACCAGGCTCCAGCAGGTGTTGACCGCGGGTGCCCCCCTCTCTCTGAGCCGCACTTCCTTTATGTGCCGGTTGGCAACGTTTCTGCCCTGCCTGCTTTCCAGGGTTGCCTGCAGGAGACACGCCCTGAGAGTGAGATAATCTAACAGTGGTGAAAGTCCTTTGCACACTAGAAAGTGCTCTTCAGACCCAAGGCTATGGTCATGGTTACCGCTGTCCTTCTTGGCCGCAATCCATTCCTCCAGGGCAAAGTGATGATGCAGATCTGATGAAGATCTCCACCACCCATAAGATGGACTGGCTGGAAGGCCATCCTTCTACATCCCAGGCTCCACCCTGCATCTCTCCTGAAGACGGCCATTTGGGTTCCCCAACAGAACGAGACCACTGCCCTGTCAAGGGTGGCCAAGGGTCCATTTGAACCTCCGAGCCAGCTCTCAAGGGCTGGGCACATCCCTACTCTTTGAAGCATCTGTGGTTACTGCTGCCTGAGACAAGGCAACTCTGTAGAAGACAGAAGCCAACCCTGGGGGCGGGAGCTTGACCCTGAAGCTCGTGTGTGCTGTTTACCCACCTGGGGTCTTGATATCAAGTCACTTAATCTCCCAGAGACTCATGGCATCATGATATCTCTTTCACAGAATCGTTGGAAGCATGAAATGGGTAAAAGATACACGGACTAGCTCAGCACAGGTGGGAGGGCTTACCATCGTTCTTGGTGGTCCTGGGACTGGTGGGCTCGCTGGCACAGGGGAACACTGGGGGAGTGAACTGGGAGGGCTGTTGACTCGGGGCAGCCAGAGGTCCCATGGAGGTGTAACTGTTTTGGCAGAAGACAAGTTCAGTGCCAGGAAAATGGAATTAGAGCATAAATGCACAGGGCAAGAGAAAATGAAAATGGGAGAAAGGGCGGCAAAGTTGCCAACTAAGAAGGCTCAAACAAGCCGGGCCAGGCATGGTGAACAGATGCTAAGAGAGTAACGTGGAACAAAGATGGAGGATGCCACCCCAGCCCTGAGCGTCCTCGCTAGGCCACATGTGGCTAGTATGACAGGGAAGCCACGGTAGCCTCAGTGAATCCCTTGAAGCTTCTCCAGGTCTGTTTAGGTCTCCCTGAAAGTTTAGCAACAAGAAGCTCTCTGATCCGACTCAGCTCCCTGTTGAAAAACAAATTCATCTGCCATCCAACGATCTGCTTGCTTTCAGAGTCAGCCTCTGGCCTGAACAGCAAGCAGGCAGGGGATCCCTAAAGCGCGCCCTGAAGAGTAGAATTCATGCCCCATTGGCTGCAAGTCTCAAAGAGGACAACACAATGAGATTAGAGCATAGAGATACATAATTAGATTCTGACAGGGAAATCCCACTCGTGCTGCTTGGGAGGCATCCCCCAGCAGTGAAGAAGAAAGTCAGAGATCATCAGACCTTAGCATACGACATGCCACGGGGCATGGGAATCATTAACTGTGATTATGGTGCTACACACCTTCTAAGTGGTGAGTGGGAGGAAGGGACCAGATCCTATTACCGGTTCCCTTGATCTCTGTGTGTCACAGCCAGGTGGATGCTCCAGCCCAAGCTCGCGCGCACACAGGCCTGCACGATTACATGGACTCTCTTAGAGATAGTCAGAGGGCTGCTGACATTGCCATCTGTCTGTCTTTTGAGAGAATCTTCCCTCCCGCCTCACCATGGGTGTGAGATGATGGGACAGGGGAATCCAAGGCTGGAGGGAGGTCACGGGTTGTCAGAAGTTCAATGTGCTCCCTGCCATAGTAGAGATGCTAGTATTTCTTTGAATTCTAACAGGAAGTGGAAACTGATTCACCTGGTCTTGCATCAGACCTCTTCTCAACAGATCTAGACTTAGTATAAGCGTGGTCATCAAGACATAATATTCATTTAACCATCAGTATATCTGCTATGTGCCAGGCACAGCGTTCAATGCTATGAGGTCATGACACATGCATTGACCTTTAGGAACCCACAGTCTAGTGGGGTCAACAGCTCCCTAGCTGGGGAGTGGATGAGAAGAGGTGGAGAAGGATCTCCCATCCAGGGAGTGTAAATTAAGAGTCAACATGAAGGCAAACCTTACTAAAAACAGACAGCTCCCCATGGGACCATGGGGAAGGCTGAGAGGGGGGACCAGTTACAGGGATGCAGCTGGCAGAGATGGACCTACACACAGGCGAGGGTGGCAGAGGGAGGACCAAGTAAACAGACATGAACTAAGATTGGAGAGAACGTGGAAGGATGGAGTGTATAAGTGTAGCATCTGGGCGGAAGAGGAAGAGATGGGACATATGCGCCCTCTTCACCCATCACTACGCCCAGAGACCCACCTTCCCCTGCACCTGCACCCCAGAGATACGATGTAAAGTTCTGACTTCCACTGAGTGAAGGAGGAAAACTGGAAGTTTCAGATATCTGATAAGACATGAAACATGAGAGGACATGAAATCCAGTGTGTAGGCTGGAAAGCAATTCACAGTTCTAGCTGCCCTACAGCAGTGTAAACAGCACATATTTTTAATCAAGATGGAAAGCAAACTCAAAGGAAAACTATGAGAACTATTTCATGGGGAGACCTACTATATCATTGCCACTTCCCCTCTGTGCCTCCCTCCCCTCTGGCATGAGTACTGAGAGCACTGCCTGTCTGTGCAGGTACAGGTCGATTCTCCGGGAATAAGGCACTGCTCCACTGGTCTTTTATTCTGATTACTGCTCTGAGTGTGCCTCTACTCAGACCTTAAAAGTTCCAACATCAACAGTGAACCGAATTACAGGCGACTAAATGCTCTAATAAGGCTTATGTACACAGTGTTGTAGCAGATGCAAGAGGAACTGATGAGGGTATAAAGGAAACCTTCACAGAAGTGGTTATGTTTGAGCTGGGTTTTGAAGGATGAATAGGAGTTCATGAAACTCCTCATTTAGAGGGCCTTAAACACAAAGATAAGCTGTTGTGTAAGATTTTATCTTCTAGTCAAAAGGATCACTGAGGGCATATATATATATATATATATATATATATATATATATATATATATAGTTATATATCATTATATATAGTTATATAGTTATATGGTTATATATAGTTATACAGTTTGTTTGGATGGGGTTTTGTTGGATGGAGTTTTTAAAGTTACATGCTGTGTTTTTACCACTCAAATATTTTTGGTTTCCCATTGTTTTAAGTGTGAACTAAGGTTATACTTAATATTTACAGGACGTTGCCACATGCTAGGTGATAATTTATTCCATTTCACCTTTTTGACCCTAAGTGGTAAGTACTGTTATTATTTCCATTTTGGAGAACAGGACATGGATGCTGAGTGAACTGAGGTCCCTTGCCCCAATCTCACACCCTCTAAGTGGCAGAATCAGGATTTGAATCTGGGTCCATCTGACTCCAAAACCCATGCCCGTTCCACCACCCCATGCTGGGTAGGCATTGAAGGCTGGGCTCTGATGGGGCCACAGGGGACATTCTGCATGGCGGGGAAGAACAGAGATGAATGGTAACCTTTATGCAGATCTCAACCTCTGCTCTGTCCAGGTCTCTTTACTTCACTCTGGAGAAAACAGATTCAACACTCTGTGAGTCCCAGCGCTTGGAACTACAGAGAGTCAGGCTGGAGCATGGCGAGGGAGGCCTCATCCAGAGCCTCATCTTGTTGCTGGAGCCTTTGGAGACGGTATGTGGCCTGGGCCTCTGCGGCCCTGGCCAGAAACCACATAGCCATGGCTCAGAGAGTTGAAAGGGACCTTAGAGGTCGCCTCATCCTCCAGATGGAAGGCTCTTACCCTGTGATGGCCGCCCCCATCAGGATCACAGGCTCACACCTCAAACGCCAGCTGGCCTCTGACCATGTGGTGCCGTGGCCTCACACACACTGTGTGTGCCACACAGACAAGATGTGCGGGGCAGCCCTGGCTTTAGAAAACCTGGAGTCCCGGGTCTGGGCGGCTGCCCTGCTTTCTAACTGTGTACTTGGGACGTATCCTCTTAGAGCCTCAGTTTGGGCATCCGAAAAGAGGGATTGCTAATGTCTCACTCCCATGGAAATTGGGAGGAGTAGACAAAGAAATAAAGAGGAGATAGTACAAATTGTATATTTAAATAAATAAATATATATATATATGTATGTATGTATGTATGTATACACATATGTACACCAAGGTAAAGGACCATTGTGAAGATGACGACTTACAGCAGAGGTCAAGAAACTGTATCTGTAAAGATAAAGAAACTGTATCTGTAAACTGTATCAAAAGATTTCAGTTACCACCACTCGCAGCCACTGATAGCATGTAAATAAATAAGTGTGGCCCGTGTGCCAATACGTCTGTATTAAAGGACACTTAAAGTGGATTTCATCGAATTTTCAGGCAACACAAAATATTATTCTTCTTTTGATTTTTTTTCAATGATTTTAAACTGTAAGAACCATTCTTAGCTTCTGGGCTGTGCAAAACCGGATAGCGGTCAGATTGTTTGACCTTCCCTGACCTGTGGGTGAGTCTTCTTCAGCATTGTAGGAATCCCTGCTGGGGGTAGAGTAGTTGTGCCATAATAGTGCAAACATCCACGTGCTGCCTACTCTGGAAAAATCTCCTTGGTGCTTCTCCCTGGCTCCAATGGGCTGGTCACTCCTCTGTGGACCCCAGTCAGCACAGATGTCACGATGCACGGTGGCTATTTGCTGGACATAGGCCAGGAGCTCGCCCAGGACCACTTGTCCATTTCATATCTGTGGAGCCTGGCATCGTGCCGGACACAGGAGATGCTCAGCCAATGCTTCTGTATGCTTTTATTACTTTCTAAATTTCATTTTCAAAAACATTAAAGATACTATACACCCTTCCTATGCTGCCTCAGACGCCTATGATTTTGTTTTCAATCCAAGAGACTCAAAGGATGAATGAGGTTATTTCAAAGTACACATTAGTTCGATTTTCACGAAACACGCATTATCTCTTCCTTCCGATTTCTTAGGTCTCCTCTCCAGCCTTACTTGACATAAGTGCAAAGTTATGGGCAGATAAGAGCCTCAGCTTCCTCATCTATAGATGAGGGGTCGTATTTGTACCAACACTAACTATTGTGTGAACTGGAAGAGACAGTCATATAAAATACTTAGCATGGTTCCTGGTACTTAGTGAAGGTTCGTTGAGAATTAGTTATTATTTTATAACCCTCCAAGATAGAAATTACTGTGCACATTTCCTATGGGAAATGGAGGCTCAGAGAGGCTAGGAATGTGCCTTGAAATCAGAGCTTCAGTGTCTGAACCCTGCTGTAGTCAACCCCAGGCTCTGCTCCTTTGTCAGTGGCTAAATGCAGACTTAAGCCAGGCCTCACTCTTCCTCCTGCCAGGAGCCTGGGTCTCAGAGAAGAACAGCCCCAAGGATGCCAGGGGCGACTGCTCAAAGAGGCTGAAACTCAGCAGGAAGCAGCTACCCCGAGAGCACATCAGGGAGAACTGCACGGCCATCTTTCTTATTCAGGCGCTCTGGCTGCATGCCTTCCAAGGAACTGCAGTTTCCCTCTCGGCCCAACTAACCCTGGAGTTGATGACAAGGTAGGGTCTCCCCGCTGCCAGTGCCGAGCTGGGGGTGCTGGGAAACTCGGCCCATTCCTCCAGCTGAAATTGACCTCCAGGAGGACCAACCTCCTCCCCCATACACGAAAAAAGGTGACACCGAAATGAAATCAGACTATAATAAATGCAGACCACGTTCTCCCTGCCAATATCGATACAAAATCTATTCTGCTGCTGTTACTTGAAAAGTAATAAAGTAATAGTAGAGTAAGTTATACAAAAACCAAACAGCGAACCCCCCTCCTGAACGCTGAAGGGAGGGTGGGGTGGGGAGCTGGGCAGCGAAGAGCAGGACCTGGAGTCCAGCTGGCAGAAGCCAGCAGGGTCCTCAGCCATCACCCCTGCCGTCACTTCCCACCCTCACTGCTGTCACCACATAGGGCTGGAGCCCAGAAAGGGGAGGGGAGGGACAAAGACACAGGATAGGAGAGGAACCGAGTTCTGAGGAGACCCAGTGCCCCTCCTCTGGGGCCAGTGCTTTCTGGGCCGTCTGCAAGGGCTGGGGCACAGGATGGCCCTGAGGGAGGCTTAGGTGTTCAGCACCGCCCCTGCTGCCTTTTGCAATTTCTTGTTGGGAAGAAGTGCTGACCTGCTGCCACCAGCTCGCTGGCCGCTTAGCAATCACATCTCCTATTATAAAACTGTCAGTTAACAAATTGATCTTCTGAGGTATGGTTGAGTCTCTCATTTGTCCGGGCCTGATCAATTCATGGGTAGGCAACAAGTTTAGAGTCAGAAAAACCCAACTGTGAATCCTGGCTCTGTCGCTTATTAGTTAAGTGTCATAGAGTCCTTTTGCTCTCTGGGCATCCGTTTTCTCAGCTGTAAAATGGGAATAGCAGTAACGCCTATCTGGCAAGATTATTATTAGTACAATAATATTATTATTAATAATGCGTCCCAAGTACATGCTATGAATGAGGTACCATGATAAGTGATATAGATAGATAGATAGATAAAAACCTCCTTTCATCTTCACAGCAATCTCAAGAGGTGGATGCCATTATTATACCCATTGTACAGATGCAGAAACTGAGACTTAGTGAGGATAAGATTCTTGCTTAAGATCACACAGCAAGTTAGAAGTAGAGTTGAGATTCCAATCTAAGTCTCTCTGACTACAAACTCTGTGCCGAACTGGAAGCTATTGCTTCTTTGCTGTATATTATTATGGCCTGAACTCCTTTACACTATGTGACAAGTCTGTTTCTCCAGGCTAAGGGAGAAAGCAGGGCCCTAGGATGATGTGGCAGACCCTGTGAGTGCCTATCCTACACCTTTCTCACCGGAAGATCGTCTGTTTTATTCAGTATCACCGTCAACATGTTTCAGGGGAGGGGAGCATTAGTCGCACAGATATCATCAATTTGTGGAATTTCTTCAAACTGTGCATACGTGAGAAGTGCACTTTTTGCATATATATCGTATTTCGATTTAAGAAGTTTAAAAAAGAGAGGCACAGGATCAAGATGTCTTCAAATTGCTTTCAACTAGAAGAGAGAGAGAGGGAAAGAAAGCAAATGTGGCAAATGGTTAACAATTCATGATGGAGGTGAAGGGAATACAGGTGTTCATTGTACTACTATTTCAAATTTTCTGTGGCCTTGAAATTTATCAAATCAAAAAGGTGGAGCGGAGACACAAGGAAGAGCTGCTCACCGGCCTCTGTGGAGGTGGGATGCAGCAGTGGTCCATGAAAGGCGGTGCAGAACTGTCCCCCAGCCGACAGATGGGGAGGGGGAAAAGGTTTGTGCCCTCAGTGCCCTGTGTGAAGTCCACAAGCACGTGGGACCAGGGCCTCAGTCTCACCACCCAGAGTGTGCAAGACTGTACATGTGGGAGCCTTTCCACCTTTGTCTGCTGCTCCATGGCAGCTTCTGCGTCTAAGCTCCCAGTCTCACCCAGGGGCATCCCAGGAATCTTACCTCGAAGCAGTGTGCAGAGCTCCAAGGAGCAGAAACATCTCTGTTAAAGCGAAACATCATTAAGATGAGAAGAGGCAACATCTCTAACGCCCACAGGGTGCCATTGGAGCTGTAAAATGTGCCTCCAAATTAGATGTGGGGAAGAGCTTCACCAGCTCTGGCTGTTCATTCCCAAGGACAAGGGCAGCCTGATTCCCTCCGACTTCCCACCCCCAACTCTGCCACAAAGCTGCGAGTGTTTTGTCTGAATCTATTTGAGGTGCCTTATGCAACAGAACCTCATCTCTGAGGAGAGAGGGTTTGCTTTATGGCATACAACGTTCTCATTGTCAGGGAAGTTTCCCTGACACAAAGTCTAGTTTGTGCCTTTCTTGCTCATAAGAACCTTGAAGGCTCCAAGGGACATGTGCTTTAAGAAGATGTTCAAAGCCCTAAATAGACTGAAACTTTCTTCTGCAGGGACGTATTTATTGAGCATTAATTCACTACATTGTACTTGAAAGTCGTCTCGAGGTGCAAGGTCTTTCCACATACTGTATGACAATGATTTCCCTCCTCCCATCAAGGGTAGGTAGGCCAGAGGTTATTTTTCCACTTTACAGATGAGAAAACGGAGGCTCAGAGATATTGCTGACTTGATCAATAAGTCACAGCACCATTAAGTGGTAAATCTGGGTCCGCTGACTCCAAATCCAGTGTCTTTCCAATACCACCTTCTAACCAGTCCTGCTCAAGGCACCATGAGGACCACGGTCAATGAGAAATCATGGGTCTCCCACGTGCCACTTATTAAGTTACCGTCTCTTAGTTTCAAACCCGCCCTTCTCTGTGCTACTTTGTCTTGTCAGGGCTGCAGATTCCATTTCTGCTTTGCCAGCTGGGTCCAGGTGAGGTTCTGCCAATAGGGGGCACTAGAGGAAGGCTGCAAGGCTGGAGGAGAAGGGACTTCTTCCAGCTGTTTCCCAGTGGCTTCCTGCTTACTTCTGTTCCTGTAAGCATTGCCCCAGCAGCACCTCTTCGCCCTGGAAGAGGTGGTTCCTTCCTAAAACTGCAGCTGAACCCAGTGTGCAGTTTTCCCAATACTTGGAGAACAAGTTGCAGGCACTCCCCTCTGACCAGCGGACGCGACACCAGCACCAGCCTGCAGGCTCCGCCTCCTCAGTGGTCTGGGTCCAGCCCCACCACGTCTCAGCTTGGAGACGCCTGTACTAGCCAAGCAGCACCTCCCCGTAGAGATCTGAGGTTGAGCCTCACTGCAGCCCACCTCCAAGTTTCTGCATTTTAGTGATTCCAACGATTTGCCTTTCTTCCCTCAGTCCAAGAGCTGGTGGCTGCTTCCTGAAACGGCTATCTCCCTTATACCTTAGTGTCCTACCTTACTCCTTCACTTATCTGGTTGACAATTTTATTTCTAGTTAAATTTTCTTCTATTAAATTCTCTCTGTTCAAAATGACAGACGTGGTTTCTAACTCCCGAGTAGCCACTGAGCCAAACGCTGTACTTGAAGGGTCGTCATTAGCTTATAATGAGCAATGGGCCCACAAAACTAAGTGGAAACACATCACAGGTAGAGAGCCCGGCACATAGTAGGGCCTCAAGAAACAGCTCTGGAATGAAAAAAGCAAAAAACAAAAGAATAGTTAAATAAAGGAAGGCCCTGGTGTGGAAAGAATGCTTGGGCAGTGCCTTTTCCAAGCAGGAAAGGCAATCAGAGAAGTAGTTTTGGGAAACAGATCTTTGCAGAAGAGTTTCAGCTATTTGGAAGACGAGGATTAAATGTGAGCAGGAAGTAGCATCCCAGGAATTGCCCCAGGAAGGCTGGCACAGAGCCAGGCTGGCTTGTGCACAACTCTTAGCCTCTTCACTGGTCGGAAGCACCCAAGATTCTCAAGTATTGACATCACACAGCCCTTGACCTCCTCCCCAGCCAGGAGAGCTGCTCATCTTGGTCCTGATGGCTACGCCTCACGCACCCTGTGGTTTGAGAGGCGACTGCCAGGGGATGGTTGCCTGCCCCTGCAAGTAGAGAGGCTTCCAGAGAGAGGGAGGGGTCACCTGCACCCATGGCCACTTTGCCACGGACCTGGCAGCTGCCGCCCTGACTGCTTCCTTCGGTCTCACAACCAGAATAATGGGAATTTGCTGTTCCCCTCTCCACCGATCCGGAAGAGAAAGAATGCGCATCTGAAAAAGTCAGGAAAATACCCTGAAGCTAGCTTGGATTCTGGAATGACCTCCTGGGAATCCAGCCACTCTCCCACGAACTCTCCCACATCCCTGTTCACACATCCATCTGTCCCTACACATCTACAGCTCTGAATTTGATCCATCTGGACGCTAAGAGTGTCTCTTCTGATCCAGGGGCATCGTGGCCAGGCAACCTCAAGCACAAAGGCTTAGAGACCCCTCAGAGGTCCATGGAAAATGGAATCTAGCCTGGCTGGAGTTGGAGGTTTATGTTGAGGATTGATGAGAAACAGTTTCACTGCAGTGCACTCCAGCTGTTCTCGTGCGCCCAGCATCCATTCCTCATCTTCCTAATGATGGACCCAATGTTTCCTTTGGGGAAACACCACTCTTCTCCTTTTGGTCCATAGGTTCTGCCTGGGCAAATCTACAGCCTGGTATATGACCCAGCCTGATCCATCAGCTATTTCACCCCTTGGCTCCAGTCTTTTTTTTTTTTTTTTTTTTTTGCGGTACGCGGGCCTCTCACTGTTGTGGCCTCTCCCGTTGCGGAGCACAGGCTCCGGACGCACAGGCTCAGCGGCCATGGATCACGGGCCCAGCCGCTCCGCAGCATGTGGGATCTTCCCGGACTGGGGCACGAACCCGTGTCCCCTGCATCGGCAGGCGGACTCTCAACCACTGCGCCACCAGCGAAGCCCCTGGCTCCAGTCTTTAGTTCAGGAATGAACAATTAACGTAAGTGGGATGGATTCAGAGCCGAATCCTACGGCTCTTAATGAAATTACTGGGAAAGGTCACTCTCTGCTGTGGAAACTGAGGCAGTGCAGTGTTCGCATGCAGCTGCTGGCAGCCGTCTTTGCCACTTCGTGATGAGGGTTTGAGAATGGAGCCAACACAGAGGACATCAGAACCAAGAGATGGAGGACACTTGAGCCCCTAGATCCAGCCCTGCCTGAATGCTTCAATCCTTGAGCTAATACATTTCCTTTTTTCTCAAACCATTTTGAGTTGGGTTTCCATCACTTGAGACTGAGAGAGTCCTCACCAATATACACGTGGTGTGAATGAGATACTTTCTTAAATGCTTAACTGGGGATTGATTCTAGATCACTAGACCCATGGAGAGATGCTATCACTGATAAAGCCCTTCTCATCTGTTCTCAGGATAAAACCCCAATTCCTTAACTGTAGTTTCAGAGCCTTCAATGATCAGGCCCTTGTTGAGGTTTCTGGCCCCATCACACACCACTTCTCCTCCCAACCTCTATCTTCTGGCTGCACTGCACTTCAAGGCTCTGGAATGAGTCAAGGTCTCTTGCCTTGGGCTTCCATACACGTAGCCCTCTTCCCTGAACAGGTTTCACCTGCCTACCTCCTACTAATCCTTCAAATATCCACTCAAACCCACACCTCAGGGAGGCATTCCTTGGTCCCTGGGGGGCTGCCTCCCCACTTTTAGGGCCTCTCAAGGCCATTCTTTCTTCTAATACTCTGCACACTTGGGATCACTTGTCCCACCCTAGAACGTAACTTCCCTGCGAGTCAGGCCCACTCCCTCACCAGGGCCAGAACAGATGCCCAATAAGTGCTACTTGCTAGATAGCTGAAGGAGGTCAGTGATGCAGGCAGCCATGAGTACACGCAAGTGCAGGACCTCAAAACCAGGGCTGCAGAGAGGTGACCAAAGCCAGGCCAAGCCTGCATCATCCTCGGCCTTGCAGAGGCAGCCAAACGGGTGTTTATACTGTTTGCATTTCTCCTCTGGAGCAGGCTTGCTGTTCTGAAAAGATCACTGGGTGGTTTGCATAATTGCTTGCTCAAGTGATGACTGCTCAGACCTTAGCAGAATTTCACAAAGCCCACCCTCCGGATCCTCTGGGATAGTATAAGGGACGTATCTGGGAGGGAGGACAAACCTCAATCAAAGGGAGCTGGGTAAGCCCCCTGGTGCCCCTTCATATAGGAAGGAGTCATGGAACTTCAAGCCCAAAGCCTCTCCCCACATCTGCTTTCCAGCCTCCACGTCTGGGAAGTGGTCAGAATCGGCCAGGGAGAAGACAATTTGGGAAACTGTCCAGTTCTGTGGGCCTTTCAAACACCTATTAAGCTCCTACCGTTTGTTAGTGAAAGAGATCAAGGAGCCCACAGTCAAATGAGAAAGCAGGGACAGAAACAGAGCATGCAAGATAGGTAACAAACATGGGGCGCTTTGGGGGAATATAGGGGAGGGGCTTTGAGCCTAGCAGAGAGGGGGGTAGATATCAAGGAAGGCTGCCTGGAGGAGGTGACATCCAAGTAGCGTCTTGAAGGTGGGAGTGTAGTGCCTAGTACACAGTAGATGCTCAAATACCAATGAATGAATGACCAAATGGAAGGATGGATGGGGAGAAGGAATATGTTCCAGGGAGAGAAAGCTGGCTCAGTCTGTTCGTGATCCCAGAGTCTCAGTGAATTCTGTAGCTTTCCTAATGCCTTGTAAATGGCACAACATTTTGCAGGGTGTGTAAAAACATGGGGTGCATCCTCCACTATCATTTTTGGGTCAAGAATAAAGCGCTCATGTCAGCTTGTACTGGGGGCTACTGAGAGAGAAAGACCGAGACACAGCTGCCACACCCTCAACCCAAGAGGATGCTCTTGAAATATGTAAGAGATTCACCGAGGCACTGCCAGCCCTGTCTGGCTTTCTTCAAAGTGTATGAAAAATGTGCTTAATATTCATGCTCCATTCCAAAGAGGCAGAGATGGGGGCTAAAGAGGAGAGAATAATTTGGGGTAAAAAATGACTAGTGCCATTTCACATCCTCCAGCCCAAACTAATATATTCCTTGAGGCTGACTTTAAGCCATCCCCTACAGGAAGCCTTCCTCAACTACAAACCCCCTTCCCCCCTGCCTCCCAAACATCTTTCCACTTCACTTGTTGCCACATCTGGACCTGGAGTGCCAGGCATTACACTGCTCACTGAGCCTGTACGTCTGTGCCCTCTCCACCCTCCCAGGTCCCCTTCAGCACCTGTAACAAGAGCTCAGTTTTATGGGTAAGAAAGCTGAGGCCTAGAGCGGGGGCAGGGGTCCATGACTACTGGCCCAAGGTTGCACAGCTAGTAAGTGGGGGGGGTGTCAAGACTGTATTGAGGCCAAACCTCTGCCCCCCATCACGCTTCTACCAGCCCTCTTCCACGCCTCACTGCCTCCCCATCTCTTGTCCATCTCTCTGCGTTACAGCATTGCTTTCTAGGGGCATTTGGGTCACACTGTCTGGTTCAGCGCTTTCAGCGCAAAGAGCCAAGGACTCACATGCTGGTCTCTGTCCTGTGCCATTTCCCCATTTCTGGGCACAGAGTAGGCGCTGACGATATGAAACACAGAGAGGAAAATGTCAGCCTGGAGAGGAAGCATCTGTTCTTGTGCTTTCAACACTCAGATGAGAAAACTGAAGCCCAGAGAGGGAAAGTGACTTAAATATGCATCGTGTGGAATTGAGCAGGAGGCAGGCTAGCCCTTCCACTGTACTTAACACATAACAGGTGCGAAATTATGTTATTGCTATATTGTGTGTACTACATGTTATAAATATGTATAGTATATAATTATATATTAATATAATATCATGTGTAATAAATATTATATCACCAGCATCATCATTTTTCAGTGTCTAAATGAAAACATCAACGCAACACATCTTGGTAATGGGGAGTTCTGAGGATTTCACAAATGTGGGTCTCTGGAGCCAATCAGGAAGACTGCAGATGACCGACTTTCAGGCAAACAGAGGCCAACAGAGAAAGACAATAAGACATTATGACATTTGTGAAGGGTTTTATAATTGACAGCTTTCTTAATGGAAACATCACTGACTTTGGCACTGGAAAATCTGGGGCTTGGCCTGTCTCTGTCACTCAATAACTGGGTGATTTTGACTAAATCATTTGTTTTCTTTGAGCTACAGTCTCCTTCCTTGCAAAATGAAGCAGTGAGATAAACTCGGAAGAGAAAATTACAAAGCACACAGGCCCCAACTCCCCATTACTGTGCCCATGGCAGCCATGACTAATCGATCACCGTACTATGCATGCTGCACCCAGCTGAAGCCTTGGAACACTGCCTGTGGCAGCCACCACCCCTTGGCTGGAGTGAACTTGTCAGATGAAACCAATTAGCCATGTTGGAGTAGATGTTTCTTGAACTCAATCCAGCTCTGACTTTCTGATTCCATAAGTCTATTCACTGATAGAGCAACCTGGTGAGGTCAGCAGAGCAGGTATTGCTCTTCCCCACACTGCACAATGAGCAATCAGAGGTCAGAAAAGTTCAAGTTGAGACACTTGGTGAGTGGTGGTGGGATCAGACACTTGACCTCTCTGAATCGGCCTGGTAGGAACCTTCCACAGTCTTGTGTCGTCCCCAGTTGCAAAGGGCTCCCAGGACCTGGGTCAGTGACCAGGGTCAGATGAGGCAAAAACTAGAACATCATTCTCCAAAGATGGCCCAGTGAGACCCTCTTCTCTCAAGTGGGACCACTCTGCAAAACCAGGAAGTGGGTGATTTCTGATTCCTTTCACTTCCACTTTCCCTCTTTAAGAGCCCAGCTCCCTTGACCGTGTTTATCAGCCACCACACTCTCTCCTGCCTCACACACTCCTCGGACCATTTCCAGAACCTTATTTCACTTGAAAGGGGTACATACTGATAGCGGCTTAGAGTGAGACCCCATCCATTCCAGGCAGACACGTGGGAAGGTGGGAAGAGAATTATGGCTGGAATCAGGACACGGGCTTCCTGTCCTGCTGCTGTGGCCTCAGGGGAAATTCTGTCCCTCTCTTGGCCTGAGTTTTCCTTCCAGCTTAATCTTCTATGACCACCTGCTTATGATTTCCAAGAGAGAAATTCTGATTCCTTGACTAAAGGGACGAAGTACTGATGGATCTCATCCCTGTGCTGGTGGTTAAGTGGGTACTGAGGGAACAAAGTTTCCCGGAGCCTCTGAATTCCACCTCCACAGCCCACTTAAAATGCGTTTAGTGATCAATGTGCTCTGGGGAAGTGAAAAATGAGAAAGAGCAAAGGAAGGCAAGTGGCTTTCACTGAATGCCTATCATGTGTCCAACGCTATTTCAGACACGCCCATATGCTAGCTCATGGAGAAAGGGCCGGCGCACCACTTCATAGATGAGAGAACCAAGATTCAGAGAGGTTACGCAATTTGCCTCAGATCAAACAGCTGGTGAATGGCAGAGCTGGGAGCCATACTGAACAAATACTTCTGCCTCTAAAGCTCACGCCTTTACACTCCACTATGCAGCTTTTCGCATAGGATGAAACTTGGAGACAGATGACGCACCACATCATCCCTGCGTCACACAGCTCCCAGACTATCAGGGAAACAAGCCAGCCACCCAGATAACTGTGCTCAAGGCCAAGCACAAAAGGATGGGGGCAATCCAAGAGGCACAGATCAGGACAGACTTCATGGAAGAAGTGACCTCTTCTCGGGATGGTCAGGCCTCCCTGACACTGACAAATGATAATAATGATCAACGTTTACTTGTGCTGATTCACTTACCTATGAGATTAGGTACCATTCTTATTCCCATTTTAAAGATGAGGATACCAAGGCACAGAGAGGCTAAGTAACATCTCCAAGGTCACACAGCTTGGAAGTGACAGAGCCTGGATGAATTCCCAGGCAGGCTGGCTGCAGACTTCACACTCTTAACCAGCTCACTCTGTCACTTCTCACAGCATTTCCTCTCATTGACCGTCACCTGAGGAAGTGGCAGGAGACCTGGGGAATCACATGAAAGCATCTGGGTCACCCTCCTCTCTTAATGGGAAAGTGACTAGCCCAGGAGGAATGGATAGTCTGGAGGAACAGAGTTCAACTCTCCTCCTCCCAGCTCAGGCCACTCGCCTGCTGCCCCCTCCTTCCATGATGCTGGTGAGATGCTGACCCTGCCAGTCCTTCATGGGGCAGGCTTTGCCTAGAGGAGAAGAACCTCAGCCCCATGTTCAAGGCGCTTTGGTGACATGGGGATAGCAAATTACCTACGATGAATGGTTCTGTAGAACAAGGTGTTCACTGCTCGATCTCTGTACCTGTGCAGATGGTATTGTTAGCAGGTGGGCTGGAGAAGAGCCAAGCTTTGGAGGGTGAGAGCTTGCAGGTTGTTTGTCCTGCCTGTCCTGCTCCCACTAAGTAATGAAGATACTGTGAGCTTTGGAATGAGGCAGCCCTGGATTGGAGTCCCACCACGCCACCTGGTAGCTGTGTGACCTTGGGTAAATACCTAATGTCTCTGAGCATCCCATTCGTAAAGTGAGATACCAACTGTCCCTGCAGACTGCTGTGAGGATTAGAGAGAGTGTATGTAAAGCTTGTAGAACACCAAAATCACTCTGAAAACGAACATATCTTGACCATCATAAAGATCAGTAATACAACAGAATGGAGTTCCCTAACAAGATCCAAGAATCGGAATTTAAAGCGGGAAGGGGACTAAATTGTGTTGCTCATTAACACTTATCCAATATTATGAAAAATGGTTTACAGGCATTCTCATTTTACCTTTTCAACAATGAACAATACTGTACTCATTTCACAGATGCAGAAACTAAGGATCACAGAAGCTCAGGATCTTCCCCTACAGGAATGGCGCGTTCTCGACTCCTCCCCCTTTCCTTAGATCAGTTCAAAGCTCCCAGATGCACTCGCTAATTCTGTCCAGAGTTGACTTCCGGTTCTATTGTAGCCCTAATCCCTGCACTCGGGAAACGTGTTCCGCACTGATCATTTCATCTATTCTGGCACATCGGCCACTTCCACGTGGGTCTCCGTGAGCACCTCCTACCCCACCCCCCCACCGAGTCTTCATCCCAGCAGTAATCTGAACCCTGTTCCCATTTCCAAAGGCCTGTGTTTTTTTGTTTTGGGTTTTTTTTTTTTACTTTTTTTTAAAATTGGAGTATAGTCGATTTACAATATTGTGTTAGCTTCAGGTGTACAGCAAAGTGAATCAGTAATACACATACGTCTATCCACCCTTTTTTAGATTCTTTTCCCGTATAGGCCATTACAGAGTATTGAGTAGAGTTCCCTGTGATAAACAGTAGGTCCTTATTAGTTATCTGCTTTATATATACCCCACCCCTAAATCTCCTTTTTCTGGTTCCCTGTTTTTGTAACCTCCCCGCGATCACCCAGCAGCGATGTCTTGGGTGTCTCTAATTCTTTTCTCTCCCTAGACATGCCTCCGTTCCATTCCCCACACGATGCTCTGATTGGAACTCTTCAACACACTTTGAAGATGGCCCAACTACCTACTGCAACTCCCTGCTGTTACCCAAAAAGTCTCAGTGCTGGAGCTTGCTAATGGAAGCTTATAAAATCTGATCCCAATCTATTTATTTCTCCCTATGTGTGTCACAGCAAAATGGATAAGTTACGGCTCCCACAATATATCTTATGCGTAATTAGCAGTAGTAATAAACACCGTCTGTGCCATAGGGACTTTACATACATTGTCTTATTAATTCCTGTATAGTTGCACAGGGCCCTGGGCTCAGAAGGGTCCCCTGCCTTGTTCAATGCTCTGCTATCTCTGTGTTGAAATTTTTAATGATTTTTTTTTGTTTTTTTGTGGTACGCGGGCCTCTCACTGTTGTGGCCTCTCCCGTTGTGGAGCACAGGCTCCGGACGCACAGGCTCAGCGGCCATGGCTCACGGGCCTAGCCGCTCCACAGCATGTGGGATCTTCCCGGACCGGGGCACAAACCCATGTCCCCTGCATCGGCAGGCGGACTCTCAACCACTGCACCACCAGGGAAGCCCTTTTAATGATTTTTGAATAGGGGGCCTCACCTTTTCATCGTGCCCTGAGCCCTGCAAACTGTGGAGCTTGTTCTGAAAGCGGGTACTGTTCTAGCTCCATTTTACAGATGTGAAAAACAAGGTCGCGCAGCCAATAAGCCCAGGAACTCTTGCCAAGGGCCATATTATATTGAGGACCTACTATGTGACTGATCCATACTAAGTGCTTTCCATGGGCTATGTATTCAAGTCCTCTCCCTTCATCCTCACTCCCACCTCGCAGAAGTGAGTGGCACTTCCTGGCTTTCTCACAACCACAAAGCGTGGAAGTGGCAGAGCCAGGACTGCGCTCGAGGTCTGCCTGACTTTAAGCCCTTCCTGCTATGCCGTTCAGACTAAAAACGGTGGCCCTACCATTCCAGAGCCGGTTCTAGCAACTGGCAAGCACTGAACAGGGGGCAGAGGCTCTGAGGAGACCTCTAAAAATAAAGCCCGACTGCAATGCGTTCTGAGCCCTGCGGAAGCCTCCTTCCTCGTCTTAAAAGCTGTTCCCGTCTCCAAAAGCAGCCTCTCACCACGGGCTCTGGCTGCTGTTCCTCCATGCACTGCAAGGGAGAAAGAGAACAGATTGCTAGAGCAATTAAACATCACATGGGTAGCCCAGAGAGACTAGGGAAGGGGAGGAGAGGCCGTTTCTTAATGGCCTGCCTCTATATTTAGCCTGAAAAACCTCCATCTCTAACCCTTTCAGGGGGCAGGCAGAGGTGAGAGCGGAGTTGGGGGTCTTCAGTGCCGTTGGACTTCTATGCCAGAAAGCGCCTGTCTGCCAGGGAGCAGCCCCCATCAGCTCCGTACCTTCCAGGGGCTTACCATACGGCAGGACAGGAAGCCCCAACCAGAAAACAAGCCAAGCAAACCACAGACAGCCTGTCTAGGTGAAATTTGGCAAGAGGATTCTGCAGGGATGGGGAGCTGGCCTGGCCCACTGGAGGTCAACCTCGCTCAGGGGTGATGAGGAGGCATGATGTGTGACGATGTATGGTCAGCCTTGGGTTTCAGTCCCAATTATGGAAGGCAACTCTTTCCTCTCGCTTTCTTCATCCTGCAGTCATTGCCCCCAAGTCAGGCAGTGCGTGGGGTACGCAGACTCCTCGCTGTGTGCACATGTGCTTCAAAAAGGGCTTTTACAAATGCAGAAGCCAGGGCCCTACTCCTGGAGACGGTCATGCATCCTGGAGTGGGGCTCCGACATCTGTGTTTATGTAAAGCTCTCCAGGTAATTCTGAGCACAGAGAGCTGAAAAACAACTGGCAGGTATAACGGGCATGAAATGCATTGAGGAGTTCTGGCTTTATGTTCTAGTCTAATTTGCATCCTTTACTTTTTGAGGGACTTTGAACTCGTGCATGTGTCTCTGGAGCCTCGGCTTCCCCATCTCTAAATGGGTATGAAATCCTCAGTTCCTGGCACATAATCAGTGCCCAATAAATATGGGCTGACGATGGATGGATGGATGGATGGATGGATGGATGGATGGATGGATGGATGTATGGATGACGTAAGGAGACAGGTAGGAACATCAGCTAGCAGCAGGGTTTCTTCCCATAGGCACACAGAGATTGCTGCTTATCTGAGATTGGGCTGCCCCCAGAAACAAATTCTGACACAGGAGTGAAGTAGCCTGCTTTGTGAGGCGGTTGCCAAGAAGCATCAGCAGAGGAGTTGGGAGGTGAGAACAGGAAGAGAAGGAAGCAGCAGAGGACGCATCAATGAGCCCGTTACCACCATGGACCATCGAGGCTCGGTCCCTCTGGGACCTCTGGGAAACAGTGCAGAACATGCTGGAGTATTTATCGCCCAACTCTCATCATCAATGGCTGGGGGCTGCTCCCAGGGACATAAGCTCCAGGGCACTTCCTCCCTGTCCTGCTTGTAGGCTGAGAGAAAGCCCTCAGCAGACAGCCACATGTGTTTGCTGCAGGATGTCCTCGGCAGCTAGCGCAATGTGGGTGCCAAGGGGATGTGTCTGAGGCACCAAAAGCATCTGCCCCACTGCGAAGCATCTTCCTGCACTGAGCTGGGGAGGGGAGGGAAGCAGGGAGGGAAAGACCCACTGGTGACTAGTGGTCCAAGCTCCCTCGCACCACACAGACGCCAGCACCACGAGGGTCTAGCAATGCCAAATCCTGTTTATCTCAACCTTGCCTGTTTCCTCAGCAGTTCTAAGGCTAGATCAGTGTTTCTCAACTTTGGCACTGTTGACATTTGGGGCTGGTTAATTCCTTGTGGGAGGCTGTTCTGTGGATCATGGGATATTTAACAGTATCCCTTGTCTCTACCCCCTAGATGACAGTAGCATCTCCCATTATGACAACAAAACTTGTCTGCAAACATTGTCAAATGTCCCCTGGCTGGCACAGCTGCCCCCAGTTGAGAACCACCAGGGTAGATGGATGCCTTTCCTCATCCCCTAGGACGTGGTGATTCCCCACTAGGACTTTCTGAGGTCTGGTTTCATCCTGACCAGCCCCTGGCTCTGCTTAGTCTGTGCAGATGCATGCTGTGCTATGAACACATCTCGGAGACAGACAGGTGGAGCCAGAACCCAGCTGTGAAACACGCTGCCCCCTGCTGAGCCGAGCCCGGAGCCCGGAGCCCAAGGTAGGGGAATTCAGCAGCGGTGCCGGCACCAGCATCACAGCTGGGCTGCAAAGACCACACAAGGCAGGGAAGGTGGGCAGCTTCTGGCTGAGCAGCCCACACAGCAGCTGGTCCCAGAGGCTGAGGGTGTTACATCATCGGACCAACCTGAAGACAGTCCCCGGGAAACATAAGGCTGACCCGAGCGGGAGTATTGATGAAGAGTTCTACGTGCTCAGTGAGGCTGTGCAATTCTCTTAAAGTTATACAGGGAACAGGTGCAGAGCCAGCCAGGAAAGGAGGCCAGGCGGGCTGACTCCAAATTGCTCACTCTTTCCATTATACCAGGTAGCATCCTGGTTAGAGGGGAGGGTCTGAGAGCCCCCCTCCCCCAACAGGCCAAGAGCGATGCTCAGAATAAACCCAGGTATCCTGAGTCACTCCGGCCGACCGCTGGCTCGCTGCCCCCACCCCCCCCCCACCCCCGTCCTCAAAGGACGCAGTCAGCCTCCCCCTGGTTCATTTATTGTCCGTCAAATCTAAGCCAAGCTTGGGCGTGGAGGGTTTAGTTTCTCCCCTGATCTGCCTGCTTCACTTGCTTTCCTTTATGCTTCCCACCAGAATGCCCATGCAATGTGCATGCCGCTCAAAGGGCACACACTGGCACCCAGTCCTCTGGCAGAAGTGGTTCACAGCTAAACCCAGAAGCCTGTGAGCACAAAATCCAAAGGTGGGCAGTGGGGCTCCAAGCCGGCTGTGCTTATCAACACCCCACTCCCCCCTGCCTTTCCTTCCTGGGTTGTCCATGCAGCAGTCCGCCTGGTCCAAACAAGATGGAGCGCCAGGCAGGAGCAGAGTGACCTCTGTCCCTGGACCTGGCCCCTGCTGCAACCTTCAGGAGGCCTGAGCAGGGATGTTTGGTAGCTGGGGAAGAGCTCTGGCAAGTCCAAGGGCTGCAAGGAGTACATTTCACACGCGTGTGCTTCTGCACACACTCATCACATACACATGCACACATACTCACGCTAACTCCGGAAGGTGGCCGTTTCGTGCACCCCTAGCCCTGGCCTGCCATTCACGTGCATAATTAAAATTCCTCTGGGAGGTAAGAGATATGAGGAGAAAGCAAGGGACCACAGTGGCTGGAGTTAACTGTCTAGGAACGCAAGCTTGTGTCAAGACATGCCTATAGGGATGTAAGAGCACACAAGCAGAAATAGAGAATTCAAAAGTTGTCTATCCATGAATCTACCTCTCTCATCTGCATTAAAGAAAAAAAATCATATTCTAAAGAGATGAAGGGGTTTTGACAGCACAACACAGCACTGGAACTCAAATGTGGGTCTTCAGACACAGACCTTGCTATGGATTTAGAACAATCTGCGTCCATGGTTTAATCAGGAAAGGGGGAAGGGACGGGAATTCTCGGCCTGCCTTCATGAAAATGGGAGTTGTGATCTCACTGACATTTGTAATAATTCTGATCCAAGGGCTTCCCTGGTGGCGCAGTGTTTGAGAGTCCGCCTGCCGATGCAGGGGGCGCGGGTTCGTGCCCCGGTCCGGGAGGATCCCACGTGCCACGGAGCGGCTGGGCCCGTGAGCCATGTCCGCTGAGCCTGCGCGTCCGGAGCCTGTGCTCCACAACGGGAGAGGCCACAATAGTGAGAGGCCCGCATACCGCAAAAAAAAAAATAAATAAATAAAATAATTCTGATCCAAGACTGAGAAAAACAACAGCGGTGGTAATAATCGCCAGGCTCGTGGCACTTAGAGTTCCCAGATGCTCTCACCTCCCTCTTCTCACACGACCCTCATAACAACACGGGCAGGGTGCAGATGAGGAGACTGGGGCAGTCATGCCACAAACTATAAACTTCAAACCACAGATTTACAAATGTCCCTATTGTAATCACCACTATACCCTCTACTTATCACCCATGCTACGAGATCTCTTAAGGGCAGAGAGCCGTGCCTTATCCGTGTGTGAATCCCACACAGGTCCCAGACAACAACTTGACATATAGGATGTCAATACACATTTGATGATGGGTGCATTTACACAGTAGAAACCCAGCAGGAGGGAGGGAAAATATTCCTATCCAGTACTTTTATGGGCTCTAAACGCGAAAAGAGTAGTTACTTATTTTTTAAAAACAAAATAAAACAAGTCAGCTGATACTGCAAGAGCCCCAGTGATCTCCAGGCTCAGAACAATATCCTCCAAGTCCTTTACACAGGACTGGTCCAGGCCCTGTGGTTCCCAACTAGCCAGCATGATTTCATGAGCACCAGAAAGCATCTGCTTTCTGGAAGAAAAAAAAAAAATCTCTCTCTTCTCTCTTTTTTTTTTTTTTGCGGTACGCGGGCCTCTCACTGCTGTGGCCTCTCCCATTGCGGAGCACAGGCTCTGGACGGGCAGGCTCAGCGGCCATGGCTCACGGGCCCAGCCGCTCCGCGGCATGTGGGATCTTCCCGGACCGGGGCACGAACCCGTGTCCCCTGCAACGGCAGGCGGACTCTCAACTACTGCGCCACCAGGGAAGCCCAAAAATCTCCTTTACAGTCTGAAATTTGCACCTTCCACTCCACCAGGCAAAGGCAGTGGAAATTTCCATTAGATGTCTGTGATCGGTGCACCACACCACACTTTACCAAGGATTAGTTTACAAGACTAGCTCCTGCCTCACTGCTGATTCTAAAGAAGAGAACACAGCTCCGTTTTGATAGGGGTAAGCATGTTAACAATGGAAAGCTTTAGGTGTTGTATCATTCTGTGGGGGATTGGGGCCCTGGACAGCTAGAGTGGAAGGAAAGGAGAATGCAGACAACCCCTGCGAAGCTTCTTACCTCTCACAGCCACAATTTCTTTCTGCACAAATTAGGAGTTGAGCTTGGTGAGGGATGGTCCTGCAGAACTTAACCAGCTCAAGTGGCTAGCATCAGAGTTATGCCTGAGGCCAGCCCTGGACACAGCTCACCCAGAGACAGAGGGCCTCTCATGCCCGAAGGAAGGAGGCTCTGAATCTCTGCATCCCCTCTCTGGCTTGGCCAGTGGAGTTTCTGGGCTTGAAGCTGGAGCAGAGACCTTCCCAGCAGAGATGGAGGTAAATCACAGAGAGCTCAGCACTGAGTTGGAGCTCAAGTCCCAGAAGCTTCTAAAGGAGGACCAGAGGTGGTTAAGTTGAAGGGGTCAGGCACAGACACTAAATGCCAAGGATCCAGGGCCCAGGGAAAAGGCGAGCGCCAGACAGGCAAGCCATCAATTCGGGTGCTGTGGTCCCAGGCTTTCAAGATGCCACAGCGTGGGTGGGGAGAGTGGCTAGCTGTACTTAAAGAGCCCTGCAGGACGGCCAAGCCACTGCACTCACTGTAGGAGCAGGACCAGACTTGGAGCCATCAGGTGCTTTTCTGTGCTGCCCGGCAAAGCAGGGATGCAAATTCTAGAGTAAAGATGGGGCAGGCGGGAGGGCTCTCATTTTCAATTACTGTGCTCACACCAAGTGGAGCTCTGCGCCTCTCCCTCCACTCTGGGGTGTGTTTGACTTTGCATCACACGACCTCCTAAACATATAGACACAGAGCAACGGCTCAGCCCTGCTCACTCATCTGACCAGGCCGCCATGGGGCGTGAGCCGCAGCCCAGCGTTTACACACAGGCTTATTTTAAACAAATAGGATTTGGCCTCAACAGCAAACAGGCCCTCCTTTGGGTAAGGGCATTTGCTGTGATTGTGGGGGCATTTCCTACAGAGCACGTACCACCAAAACAGGGCCCTTTTGGCTGCGCTGAACTTCAGAGATGGCTTGCCAGGTCCTGGTCCCCAGAGATGTGTAAATATTTGCTTCAGACAAGGAAAAATTTCCGTGTCTCATCCTGCCACCCGGTCCGGGGAAGGAAAGTTCTCATTTTCCCCATAATCTCCTGCAGAGACTGGTACTGCCTTTTACTGAGATCTACCCCCTGCTCTCTCAATCTTCTTCCTGGCTTCAGTTTCCCCATCTGAAAAATGGGCAGATTCCATGCGATGCTTTCGAAGGCTCCTTCCACCTTCTTACTTGTTCCCTGGGAAGTATCGGAAAGTGGGGAGCATTCTGGGTTGGGAGTCAGGAGCCCTGCAGTCCAGTCCCAAACTTCCCCTTTCCTCGGTGAGTGACCTTGAGTAGTTCCTTCCCAATTCCTGAGTCTCAGTATCTCCAGCAGCAAAGCCAGGGAGCAAATTCAATGATCTCTGAGCTTTCTTGTCTCGCATGCTTTTCTGTGTGTGTGTATGTGTGTGAAGTTAGCAACCTCAGCTGTGGTTGCCTGCATGCACCCCCCTCCGCACATGCTTGGGTCTCCCCTTGGGGACCCAGCTCCTGTGACATGGCATCTTGGTGGAAGTATCCATCAGTGTGCTTTCTGACAGGTGTGCAGGAGGCTCGGGCAAGCCTAGCCAGCTTCTCTTTTCCTAGAAGCTGACTTGGACTGAGTGCTCCGAGGATAGAAAGATTGGAACCCATCCATCCACAGGGCCCAGCCCTGAAGAGTCTGCCCATGAATTCTTCCCTCCTGGATACTCGGAGGTTCCTGATTTCTCTCCTTCCTGAGGCCACCTTTTTTAGCCTTAGTTCTGACTTCGTGGGTTGCCTCATATCCACCCCTTCATTTGTGTGCCCAAGTCCTACAAGTTCTGTTCAGATGTTACCTTCTCAGTGAATCCTTCCTTGGCCTCCCTATTTCTGATTTCAGGCCCTCCAGTGTTTCCTGTCCTCTGTCTGGCTTCATTTTTCCTCCATTGGACTTTATCTCCTTTTTTAATTGTACTGTCTAATTTACCTCTATATGTTGTGCATTGGTCATCTCTCTCCTCTAGAGCCTGAGCTCCGTGAGGGCAGGCACTTGTGTCTGCTTTGCTCGTTGCTACATTCTCAGTGCTCTGAACAGTGCCTGGCACAAGGCAGGTGCCCCCTAAACGCTGACTCAGTGAATGAGTGTATGACTTGATGCCTGAAAGTTAACCAAATCTGGCTTTGATTCTAACTCTAAGATTGTCTCCTGTTTCCCCCTCTGGATCCTTAGCCCCTCCCTGCCTAGAAAGCCCTCTGCTGACAGGGGAGCGCGAAGCTTGAACAAAATCATCAACCATAGTCCCTATGCAGGCAGGGTGGTTCTTGGGAAGACCTCTTCCAGGCAGTGTAGCTCACTCTTCTCCCCTTCAGCTTTCTCATCTCCCCCTTTAACCCCGTGTCCTGGACCAGGCTCTGGAATCTGAACCACTTTCATTCAGAATGCCTCAAAGTCCTGACCTGTTTGCCAAGAAAGTCAGAGCCAGAGAAGAAAAGAGAAGAGAAGAAAACTGCAGACAGGTCTCTGTGGGCCAGAACTCGAAAATCAATTCGATACACCAATTTTTTGGATTTAATAACTCACGCTCCTGTGGAATCAAGGTTATAAATAGTAAAGAGAGTTTCAGACAGGCCCACTAAAATCCATTTGACTCAGCTGGAGACCTTGATCCCACCTCTCTGCTCTGGTCCCATCAATCATTTCCTCTACCACGTGTTCCATCTCTTTGGCTCGGGCCCCACATCCCTGCCTCCTCAAGCCATCTCTACATCTCTGACTGTCCCTTCTCAGTATCCCTCCTCTGACTCTCGGTCTTACATCCCTCAAGGTCCTGTCCTTAGACCTCTGGGCTTCACACGCCACATTTCATCTTCAGGGTTCCATCAGCTCCCTTGACGTTAAGTTGAAGATTTCCCCAAATCTCTACCTACCTGAAGGCCACCTCTACTTGAAATCCCTTTGGCCTCCTACCAGTCTAGACTCCTCCCTCTTCCTTAACCTCTCTGAACCCCAAACCGGATGGTCCCTCTTGAGTCATCTGTAAAGCGGGGTATTCATCCCTTTCTCAAATAACTCTCCAGTGAGTCTAACAATCTAATTCAGCTAAGGTGTCTCGTCCAAGATACCAGTGTTACTTGGTCTAATTCAGTCTCAGGCTGTGAAATGTCTGTGAAATGCCTGTAAAATGCCTGGAGTTTATTTCCACAACCTCATACAGTGGGTCCAGCCGCACATACAGAATCACACCTGTGTGTCGCCATCCCCGCAACAGCTTTTCCAGGTCGGGGCCCCATGATCCAACCCTTGGTTTTCATCCTGCATGGACTCCTGGTACCAGCCCAACCTGCTTTCCCCCCTCATCTGTGCAGCCTCTTCCCACTGCTCCCTTCTGATGGAAGAGCCCAGGGTGGGCCCAAGGAGGATGGCGGGGACAGAGGAAGGTGAGCGGCATGGCTGAACCCCGCACCCGGTGATACCCAAGTGTGAGCCGGTCCAATCGCCAGCAGTTCCAGGAGGAAGGTGTCATTATCCTCCATCACAGACAGACGAGCAAAGGGAGGCTCCAAGGTTAGTGACATGGCCAAGGTCACTGCCTCATCAGGAGACTGCTTTGCTTTCCCTCCATCAGGCTGCCCGAGGAGAAGGGTAAGACAGACACTGGCAGTCCCCACGGCATCTTGCTCTCGCTACGATATTCTTCAAAACCAAACGGTGAGATTAGGCGGCTCTGGGGGCAGAAGAGGGCAGGAGAGGGAGACGTGTCTGTGCCAAAGGACGGTGGAGGGAGGAGGGTGCCTGTGCTCGGTCATGCTAATTTTGACATTTTCCTGTGCGTCTGCTTGTCATCATCAACTTATAATTTAACCTCGCTGTGGCGATGCCTCTGGAATGTCAACAAGCCTTGCTGGAATTTCATTACAGCCTGGCAGCTGGCCCTGGTATTTCGGATACAAATGATGCGCAGCTGCATTCGGGCCCTGCTGTCTTTATCCCCCATCTAGCGAACGGCGGCATTAGGCACACTTAATCCGGAGAGATATTCCGCGCACCGAGAAGAGGGCTTGTGGGTGCCACCAGGGGCATTTCCTATGGACTCTCTGCCTGAGCCAGTTAACCCAGAGTCACTGCTGAAAAGCATTAGCTATTGACGATGGATCCGGGGGGCTGACCCTAGGGGTGGCTGGAGAGAAACTGGCGAATGAGGAAGCTTCCCTGTATCTGCCGCTTTCAAAGCACCTCTGCCTGCATCGTCTCCCTGGGCTGGTGACATAGGCTGGGGAGCTGGTGGTGTGCCCATTTCATAAAATGAGAGTTAAACCCCAGAGAGGGAAATGATTTCAAGTTCACCAGAATAAAGAAGCACACAGGCACACACTCCGTGTCCAGATTTTGCACTCATTTATTTGTTCCTCCAACAAATATTTATTGAGCACCTACTACGAGCCAGGCATTGTGCTTGGTAGAGGATATGGTTTCTCTACTCCTTATATCTGAGGCATTTGTCTACAGAATCTTCCCCTTTGGAGTCCTCTCCGAAGGGACATCCTTCCTCAATTCCCTACATCCCATACCCATTTACTCCCCTTCGCCCCTCTGGCCACATCAGAATCTGTGCTCAGGTGTGGCTGTGATGTCCCTCAATTATACCTGAGTGTACCTAGGTTTCCTCGTCTGCCCTATCCCAACAATAGCCTCGTGACATTGATTCTTCCCAGGAAAAGGGAGCCCCATCCTGTTGCAGGATTCCTGCATCTTCCTGAGCAGGATGGAGAGCTATTTGGGGCAGGAGACCTTTTGGCCCTAGAAGCATAGTATCAGCAGCTGCCTGCCTGGCCTGCGGGTTCAACCAGCTTTGCCAGCCCTTTGCAACACCGCGTGCTGTGGAAATCCTGGCCATGATCCTGGCATATCTGTGAGTCTGTGGGATGCAGGGTCCTGGCACCCTGTATCCTGGCACCAGCCCCTGAGATACTGAACTGGGGAAGGGCCAGGTAGGCACAGGAGTGAGTTCATGGCTGAGGCCTCACTGAGCCCAGATCTTTCCCAGATTGGATGGTTGGATCTGCCAGTGGCCAGGGCTGGGTGGCTTCCATGCTGGACGTGGCCACTCCGTATGGCTTGGGCTACAGCTTCTAGAAGCCTCGATTGCCTGAGTTCTGCCCCAATGTTACCAAGCTTCTCAGGAAAATGTTCATTCTACTGAGGTCAGGTTTTCGGCTGGCTTGAGAGGGGAAGAATTCCTGGAGAACTTTCTAGAATACGGTATGACCTGGAAACCTCTTTCCCCCCAGCTTCTTTTATTTTAACCATGAAAGTTCCCAAAAAAAGCAGGGCTCTTTTTAAAGCTGCAAGTAGCTGGGAGCGATAACAAGATTTCAAAAGAGGTGAGAGTGACAGGAAGGCGGAGGGATTGGTGAAGAGACAGCAGGACCAACCATGGCAGGGGAGGCAGACACATGGACACATGGACACATAGACAAGACCCTCGGAGACAGACGGACAAAGAAGCACACACACTGCCAGCCAAACACACACAGGCATAAAGGCAGAGAGAGGGGCTCTCGCTGAGTCAGAGAAATGGGAACCCAGGGCCAGATGAGGGTGCACAGAGCGGACGGCCCGGAGCTGCTCACCGCACAGCCAGGTCCGTCCAGGGCAGTTGCCAGGGCCAGCCTGCCCCTTACTGGCTGTGTGACCAGGACGCCCTGCCCTGTCTCTAGACTTCAGTTTCCTCGGCTTTGCAATAAGGACAGTGGCTGCCTCTGACTCACATGCTCACTGTGACGATGAGATGGACTCCTTTCCTTCTTTCTTTTTTTTGGCCTCACTGCGTGGCTTGAGGGATCTTAGTTCCCTGACCAGGGATCAAACCCGGGTCCCTGCAGTGGAAGCGCAGAGTCCTAACCACTGGACCCCCCCCCCCCGCCAGGGGAAGTCCCTGGACTCCCTTGTTACAAAATGCTTGGAACCCTGCCTACCAGAGTCCATGTTCACAGCAAGCTACAGGGATGGGGCGGGGTGGGGTGGGATGGTGGGGCGAGTCCTATTCCATGGCTTTACTTCTCTGACAGCATCTGTGCCAAGTACCCATGGTCGCAGCATGCTGGGAGAGCGAGGCCGCCCCAGGGTGACTCTGGTGTCATTGCTGGGCTGGCTCCTCTCAGATGCCACAAAGCCTGCCTTGGGGAGAGCTGAGGTATAGGGCATCACAGGGAGGGACGGGGATTTGATGGGAAAGAGCAGGAAGGGTTCTGACCCCACCGGTGAATTCTGGTGTGTGTTGCCGGGGGAGGTAACACACATGAGGGGTTCCCATGTGCCTCCCCACTTGCAGGACCTCTAGACATGGGTCACACATAAAACCAAATAGAAAAAACACACTCAGCTGGTACTGTGGCCTTGATCTCCTCCAGCGGCGACTTCCCCATATCCATGGGTGACCAAGTGTGACCAGCGTGGACAGCAGGTGGCATGAATGCAAGACCCCCTCTAACGCTCGGGGCCCAGGCCTCCCACAGTCCATCAGAGGGGACCCCGGGCTGGCGCTTTCTTAGGAACACAAAAGTGTTCCATTGCTGCCGGCCCGCCTCTGCCCTTCCTTCTCTCCCGCATGAGGCCTGTTGCAGTTGCTGCTCTGTAACTGGCAGTGGGTCATGGAGACGCTGCTCTCAAGACCTCACAGCTTCCCTGTGGCAGCTGATCACCAGAGGCCATCAGAGACCCCGCCTTCCTCACCTCTACCCAGCCGAGCTCCAGCAAGCCCAGGGGCGCTCTCTGACCCGGGCATCCTCTCCATACACAGAGCCCCTTGGGGAGCTAAGGACAGTCATCACAGCCCGAGGACACCATGCCGAGCGGGAGCCAGCACCAGCCCTCCCTGCCACAACCCCCTCAGGTACCAGCTTGGGTCCTACCTGGTCTCCTTGGTGTAAGAGGCGACAGAAAGGCCCCACGGTCAGAAAAAGATGCAAAAACCCACCCCTCCTACAAAAACTTCCCCACCTGTTCCTCCTAAGAGCACTTCTGCAGCGCAAGGGCCAGTCACGTTGGCTAATATGAGACTGGAAGCTCAGGGATGCCAAGGTCATTTCTCAAGGTGACATAACATAAATGGCCAACTCCTGAATTTCAGGGTCCCAACCACACTAGCCCAAGCATCTTAGTATACCTGGGACTCAGAGCTGAGCCCCAGCCTCGGCGAGCCTTGCAGATTCTCAGACAGCAGCAGCAAGAGGTAAGGGCTCAAAGCCAAGCCAGATAACATGAAAATAATAATAATAATAAAAAAGAGACACAAAACACAAGGACACTGGGGCAGGCACTGGAGGTTAGATCCACAGACGTAGAGGCAGATAGGTACCAGAACGGTGACGGAAAGACACACCTCCACCCACAGCCAGGTATGTTCAGGACAAGAGCTCCAAGACAGACAGAGCTCGAGCAAAGCTCTGAGTTGGGGAAGAGGGAAGTCAGCTGAGGGCGAGGGCTGGTCTTCATCTCCTTTCCTGCCCCTTGGCCAAGGTCAGCTTTTACAAAACAGAGAAGTTTCCCAGCGGAGACCAGAATGTCCAGAAATGACTCAGTGGCTCAGAAGAAAAGGGGAGCCGAGAAGGGAGTAGAAGAATGAGCCTTAAAAATATGGAGACGGGGATGGCAGGGGGAAGAGAGGAAGGAACTCAGGTTTGGGAGGTACTTTCCTGAGAGTCTGGGTAGGTGAGGTAGCACACTGTGGGGATGCAGTGATGCACTTCCCAGGTCCCTCTTCAGGAAGGAGGTGCTTACTCCCAGCTGCTGGGGTCACTGACTACAGAAAGCTCTCAGATGCCAGCTCCCGATGGGGCTCGCCTCAGCTGCAGAGAGCTGCTTTGTCCAAGATCATGCCCCTCCACAAGAGCAGTCCATATCCAGTGCAAGACAGATGGGGAGGTATTGAGACCTGCACCACTTGTCTCAAATTGGGACAATTCAGAAGGCTCATTCCATATTCAAACCTCCTTTTACAGCATTGGCTAAGGTGTCCACTGAGATTGTACTGCATCTCAGCTTCTCCCTCTGCCCATCCTGCTTTCTCTCCGTCCCTTCCTTGAGCGTTTTCTTAAGAGAGCTCCCTAATAAGCCTACTGCAAGACAGTCTCCTTTCAGAGTCTCTCCTTCCTGGGGGACCCAACCTGGGACATGGCGTTAAACTCTGAGCACGAAAATCTTGTTGCCTGGCTGCAGTTTACAAAGAACATTCAGGGCTGTGACCTCACTTGATCTTTACAGTAACTTGGCGGAGAGGTGTTACTGTTCCCACCTAACAGATGAGAAAACTGAGGTCCAGAGAAGTTAATTAACTGTTCAAAGGCCAAAACAGCAAGTAATGGGTGCAGCCAGGACTCAAACCCAGGTCGGTTGTGCTCCAAAATGCATGTCCTTCCTCTCTTACACAACTGCCTTAGGAAGGAAAGGAGGGAGGGAGGAAGAGAGAGAGGTAAAGAAGGAAAGGAGGAACTTCCCTGGCGATCCAGTGGTTAAGACCCCACGCTTCCACTGCAGGGGGCACGGGTTTGATCCCCTGGTCAGCGAATGAAGAGATCTCACACATGCCGAGTGGCATGGTCAAAAAAAAAAAAAAAAAAAAAAAAAGAAAGAAGGAAAGGAATGGAAGGGAAAGAGGAAGGATTATTTAACATGTAGCACTTATTCTGGGCCAGGTAACATGCTCAACATTTTACATGCATTATCTCATTTCATCCCCCTAAGTTTATGATATATATTATTTTTATCTACCTGTTACAGATGAAGAATTTGGTTCAGAGAGGTGCAACCAATTGTCCATAGTCACAGAGCCACTAAGTGGCAGAACTGGATACAAACCCAATTCTGTCTGATTCCATGCCTGGACATCTTAACCACTACTATTCGGGAGAGTTAGCGCCAACCAGAAGGCTGAGGGACCCCGAGATGCAAGTGTGGGTTAGAGTACTGGGGAGTCCAGGGCAGCCAATCAAGGCCCTGGGCACCTGAGTAAAGGGGAAGCTTGGATAGATCAGCACCCTGGTTCTCCTGGGAGCAGACAGGGCCTGCAATGAGGGCTGACCCAGTTCAGGCCTGGAGCCATTGCTTAGAAACTGCACCAAGCCAATCCCCGGCCGGCCATAATTACCACCATGCTCACAGCATTGGGCTGAGAGCTGGAAATAGCTCTGTATTTATTTACCCTGCAATTACATGCTACATTAAATGCTCTGCAAGAACATGGCGATCACCCTGCAATTAACTGGTCCCTGCTTCCTGGGCAAGAGAAGGCTGGTGACAAGTTACTGGTTGAAATCAAGCGCTGCTTGGTTTCTTAATGGGCCTGGGGGTCACCTTGTAACTTGTGCTGTTGGGCCCAGCTGGAGGCGGGGGCGTGGCGGGGGGGGGGGGGGGGGGTGGTCCGAGTGGGAACTGTCCAGGGTCCTGAGGGAAAGAGCCCACATCCTGGTCAGACATGAGCCAGATTTTGCCGTGAGTTGTGTGAGGGGCCTGGCATTTAAGACCCTCATTGAGCTAAGCCCTGCCCTGCTTGTCTCCTGAAGCTCCTCTCAAAGCACCCAGCAGTCTCCCTGTACTTCATTTTTGGAATTCCTAAATCATCATCCCACCAGCCTCTGGATGAGCTATTTCCTGCCATGTTTACCCAGTAAATTCCTACTTACCTCTCAAGATTCAGCTCGAATATCACCTCCTTTGGGAAGTATTCTTTGAAATAAGGTTGTATAGGGTCGTGAAAATCAGACAGATACGGATCAAATACCACTTTTATTACTTAATAGCTATGTGACTTTTGGCAAGTTACTTGACTTCTCTGAACCCCGTTATATGCGTGGGTATGTGTACGTGTGTATGCACGGAACTCCCCCAACATCACATGCACGAGCACTGTGCCTATATGTACAGGAACTCAATGTCTTATAGTTAAGGACAGATTTTAGCAGGATGGAAATAGCATGGTGCCTGACACACAATAGGTATACACTAAATCTTTGTTGACTCAAGGAACCAATGAGTTAATCGACCAACCGACCAAAAGTCAATCAGGACCTGAGAATATGTGTGCGCCTGTGTTTATCTTTGTGGCTCTCCACTTAACTTCCTACACACAAACATGTATACACGTTATACAAAAACATAATACGCAAACATGATGGTAATTGGTTTCTAGTTGCCTGGAGATTCCAGAGAACTAGTTTCTCAGGCTGCGCAGCTAGATCAAGAGTGCCAGCAAAAGGCATTAAGAGATGAGTTAACTATATATTTACTACCTCTGTCGTTTTCTCCTAATTATGTCTTGGCAAGCACAGTCTCCTGGATGAGTCTTAAATCTCAGCATCTTTAAAAATATAATAATAAATAAATGTGAAATGGAACGTTCCCAACAGCCAAGAATGCCCAGGTAAATTTTCAATCAGCGAGAGTCCCAGTGAGCCAGGCTGGCACCCGTTCTGACTGTGTTTGGGCTTTAGAGACCAGATACGGGACCAAAAAAGCAGCAGGAGAGCAGGGCAGTGTCTGAGCCCTGCCACCGAGGCCACCTCTGAGTCTGATGAGGGTCACCTGGAGTTCCTGTGGGTATCACTTGCTACCAATTTCCCATGAGGCAACAGGAGGAGGAGGCTGGGAGTGAAAATTGGTAAACATTTCTTGTGGCATTTTGCTTGGTTTCTGGATTGAGAAGGTAGGGACCATTTGCTGAGCACCCTCTATGTCAGTGGTTCCCGACTGGGGGTGAACTCACTCTAGGGGACATTTGGCGAGGTCTGGAGACCTTTGGGTTGTTGCAACTTGTGATTGGCGCTACTGGTATCTAGTGGGTAGAGGCCAGGGATGCTGCTAAACATCACACAATGCACAGGACAGAACCCCACAAGCAAATATTATCTAGCCCCAGATGTCAATAATGCTTAGGGCTGGGTGTTTCCATACTGTCTATTACTGAGTGCTGTCACTCAGTTTTCAGACCTCTTTATGTACTTGCCTTTTCTATTTTGGTTTCTAAAGGAAAGGAACATCCAGGCACACACACGCTCAGAACAAATACACAGGCTTCCTTCACTGTAACCCCCGTGACTCTTTGGTCACGATCACATGAGTCGAAATTTAGTTGGCCTGCACAGTAGAGGGGACACTCTGATGGCCCGTGGGCACCTGCAGGTGCCGGCTCTTTCTCTCCTCTTGGGGAAGAGACCACGCTTCTCTCACTGGTCCCAGTATACACAGCAAGGACAGCAAGGCTTGCTGGGGAGCTTGTTGGTGTCCATCAAACTGACCTAGGCAGGAGGTCCAGTGCACCGCCTGTCAACGAGATGACCAGGAATCACTGTGTTTCTTATCAGGTGCCACCACTGTGCCCAGCAATTTCACTCTATTCCATCCCAATCCATCAAACACACCTCCATCATCCAAGCAATTGTTAGCCTACAGCTTCTATGATTTCAGTCTCTTGTCTAGGATCCAAAGGTCCCTAGTACATAAAAGGCCCAAGAGGGATTTTCCTAACTTGTTCTCACATAGTCTTTACAACCACTCTAGAGGGCTGATACCTGTACAGCCCTTTCACAGCTGGGGGAGAGAGGCTTCAAGGATCTGAATGACTCGCTTAAGGTAACACAACTAGGAACTAAGGAAACTGACATGCAAACACCAGTCCATTCAACCCCAAGGCACCTGTTCTTGCCACTGCAGCTGGCTGCTGAACAGGAAAAACGAAAGCGACACAAAGAACAGAAAGGGATGTTTTGGAGTTTTACAAGCGTGCAGGAAATAGGAAAAGGCAAGGGTCACCCTCTCCGGCCCTGACCTCTGCCATAAGCACCAACCTAGCCCCTAACACCTGCATGTCTTCCTACAGAGTGCCAGGAACTCTGGACACTGAAAAGAGGCACATTCTAAGAGGCAGAAGGAACAAGTCGTTTGGGGGCCGGCAATGGGCAGTATGAACCTAGATGTGGTCGGTAAACATGTGGGGCTCGTTACTCCAAGAGGAGGTCGAGGCTTCTTCTGAGCAGGTGTCAGGAAGATTTTAATAAAGGCCTCGAGTCATGATGAGTTAGTAAAGGCATGTAGGGATGTGAGGAAGACACTGTAGCTCAGTCAGCTCCAGGAACACCTGGAGAGTCCACACTGCAAGTGGATACTCTGGAAACAATCTATAAAGTGCTATAGACTTCACTTTATCCCTTTCACTATTTCTCTCTAATGCAGCATTTCTCAACGTATGTCCCATAGAGCAGCACGTTAGGACTTCAACACTCATAGGAATTTAGCGTGCCAACTGATGGTCTGGGGAGGGGGCTGCCACTCTGTATTTCTAACAAGCTCCCAGGGGATGCTGTTGCTTCTGGTCCACGGGCCACACTTCGAATAGAAAGGCTTTAGGACACTGGTTAAACAAGATGTTAACAGGTCTTTAAGGGAAACTAAAAGATTCCAGAGGTGAACCGTTTGGGGAAACACTATATTCAGTTTAACAAATATCTGAAACTCCAAGGGAAGGGGGTGGGGTATAATATGTGTAAAGATGTTAAAAGGCTTTATTGGAAACAAAAGAGGTTCCACTGTCAAATATTTGGGGAGAAGCTGGGTTAGGTTCAAGGAGTCTCTCTACTGCAGGACTTCTCAGTGCCCTTATGCTGTATAAGTCAGATGATGTCACTCCCCCATCTGAAGCTGGTGGTGCTGAAGCCCTTACAGTGGCCGACCAGACCCCCAGGACTTTATTTCTTCCTGTTCCCCACCTTCAGGATCTCCAGGCACGCAAGTTTTCTCTGGGAACAGAGAGGCACCCTCAGCCTCAGGGTCTTTCCTCCAACAGCCAATTGACAAATTCCCTTGCCTCCTCCTTTGCTCAAATGCCACTCTCAAGATGAGGCTTCCCTGGACTTCCCTGGTGGCGCAGTGGTTAAGAATCTGTCTGCCAGCGCAGGGGACACGGGTCAAGCCCTGGTCCGGGAAGATCCCACATGCCGCGGAGCAGCTAAGCCCGTGTGCCACAACTACTGAGCTAGCGTGCTACAGCTACTGAAGCCCGCGCGCCTAGGGCCCGTGCTCCACAACAAGAGAAGCCACCGCAATGAGAAGCCTGCGTACCACAATGAAGAGTAGCCCTGGCACGCCGCAACTAGAGAAAGCCCGCATGCAGCAATGAAGACCCAACACGGCCAAAAATAAGTAAATACATACATAAATTTGTGGGGAAAAAAAAAAAAAAAAAAAGGTGAGGCTTCCCTGACTACCCTATGGAATATCACAACTCCCACTCCCAGCATTTGCAATCTCCCTTAACCGCTTTGATCTTTTCTTCAGTGCATTTTCACCTTCAAACACACCATGTAATTTCATCATTTACTAAGTCTATTTGCTTATCGTTTATCTTCCTCACTAGATTATAAGCTACACAAGGGCAAGAATCATTGGTTTTTCATTGCTGTATTACGAGTGCCTAGAACGGTGCCTTGGCATACAGGAGGCTCTCTAAATATCTGCTGAATCGGCAACTGGACAAACATGAATGTGAAGATCCTAGTAGAAGCGGGATATGGGAAGCACAATTCCGCAAAGGTTTCTAACCACAGAAGCTATTTCTTTCTCGTCTCTTTTCCTACAGAGCATCTCAGCATGACCACGATTCCTAAATGCACGTTTTCTAGGAAATGGTGCTGTCATAATTCATAGAGGGTCCAGCCTTCATCCATTCTCCTAAATTCTTCTGGGCCTATTCATATTCATCCCCTGCCAGGTCCCAGGGTGACGAGTTCCATAAGTTTATTACCCACAGTATAAATTTATCTTTAAATGTACAAGAACAACGTCACGGGAGAGACCTCTTACCTTAAAGTTCATTGACTCTCCACCACACCCAAGTGGCAGACCTCACGCTGCAGGGTCAGGCAAATGGCAAACAGCAGAATGAGAGATGGGGGAGCTGTGTGTGTCGAGAGTGCCCTCCTAATTAGCAAAGGCAGCAGCAGCAGCCGTAGCTAATGCTCCTTGAGGTTTCACTACAATATATGCAGATTATTATCCGTCTAAGTACTTTACATGTATTAAGTCTTTTAATTCCTACAATCCTATGGATCTCACTTTAAAGATCAGACAATCGAGAAGTTATAAAGCATATTCACTTGCCCAAGGTCACAGAGCTATGGAGTAGCAGAGCCACTTGTGCCAGAATCAGGGAAAAAGAAGAGCCAGGCAAGACACAGTGCGGAACCGAGCCGTTGCCCCCGTGAGCACCACACCCTGCTTTGGTGCTCTGAGTGCCAACTGCAGCTCATCCTTTCCTCTTCCTTAAGTCCCTCCAGTGCTCTCTCCCCAGCAGAAGGACTCTCCGATGATGCGAGTGCAAGGTATAACCTTCTATCTCTGCAACCCCCAGCATCCCTCTCCCAAATGGCCTTCCCAGATGATCCCTGCTGGGAGCGAGGGCCTGGCACCAGGAAGGCCCTTCAAACACATCCTTTGACATTAGGGGAACCTGAGTCTCAGAGAAGCTGCTGACTTGCCTATGAGCACACACAGTCAGCAATAAACCTGGGCGAGGATGCAGGCCTGGGAATCCCATTCCAGCGTCCTCTCATCCATTCACCAACCAACCAGAAAGCATTTACTCGGCCCCTGCTACCTACAAGTGCCAAGAAGTGACCCGGGGGATTCTGCTCCACCTTCAACGGGCTTATCATTTGTATTCACTCATACTTTCATTAATCTCTTCACTCATTACGTCGTTAGGCTCCAGAAATCAAATGAGGAAAAGGCAATCACTTTAACTGAGATTTGTTTTTAATTAATCAATTTATTTTCCCAGTTTCATTGAGATAAACTTATTGAAAACTTCCTGGAGGAAGTGGCATCTGAAGTGAGATTTAAGAACTAGTAATTGTGTGTTAAGCAAGAAGGCGATGGAAATGCAGAGGGTTTGTGAAGGAAGGGCCTGTGGCAGAAAGAATACAGCACGTTTTGGACTATAACATGATCATATGGTAAGGTGTGGAACATACATATAACATAAAGCAGAAGCCTCTTTCAAGGAAAGCAATGAACGTTTATTGAGTGACTACTATGTGTCAGGCACTTTATCCTGCCACAGAGTAGGTATCAATGCCATTTTACAGCTGGAGAAACTGAGACTCTGAAGGATTAAGACACCTGCAAACCAGGAATGCCAGCCCGAGCAGACACTGTCGAAGCTTCACCCAAGTTACCCAGACTCCTCTATCATTTCTGTGTGCCTTTCCTCCAGCTATTGTGGGGTTTTTTTTGTGTGTTTTGTTTTTGTTTTTGCTTCTAATGACCTGCTCCTACTATACCCTCACAGAGGCCCATTTTGGGGCTACTAGATCCACTTTGCCATTGCTCGCAGAGACCTATAGGGGCCTGGGAGTTCAATGTCCCCAGAGTGTTGCTTAGACAATGATGGCTGGAGCGTGAAGGCCCAGCAACCTTGCCTATGGCACAGACAAGCTCTGAGGTGTAATCTACACTCCAGGGCTCCCCTGCAGGATCAGGGTACGCTGGGGCTTAGCCCCAAATTATTCCCTTGCCTCGCTTCTCCCCTTCTTCCGTCCTGTCTTCCACATATCCTTACGATTTCTCCTGGCATCCCTTCTTAATCCATCATTCAGAAAAGAATTCTCACCTCAGAGACTATTCCTAGGGAACCCCACCTAAAACATCATCCACGTCTGTCTGAATGTGAAGCCCTTTCTCTTGCTTAGTAAGACATGATGAATAAACAGGGCAACTCTAGTTAAGGGCAAATGAGTAGTAATGATAAGAAGTTCAAGAACAGGGAGAGGTTTCTTTGAGCTTAAGCTTAGGGAGGAAGGGGAAAGTCTCAGACAGAGAAATACCAGTTAAGCATCAAAGGATGTGTAGGTTATAAGCCCAGTGGGAAAACTTGGCATCCAGGGTGAGGGGGATAGGACGTCACAAAGAATGACATTACAAGGGTGACAAAGGTGCTTACAGAAGAGAGGGAATTGTGCCATCTGGGTGGAAGCACGGAAAACAGAGTAGGAAAGGAGACAAGGGCCTGACTGGGAAGGGTTTCTTCAGTACCAGGCTAAGGAGGGGTAGACACACACCTAGGTTCTATACCCACCACTTCTTAATTGGACCTGAAACAGGTAATTCAGTTCACTCAGCATTGAAATGAAAGGACCTACTTCAGATGTTTATTCTGAAAATTAAATAAGAAGAGCACAAGGCACATCCCTGGCCCATTACTAGAAATTCAAATGATGCTTTTTTTTTTTTTTTTTTTTTTTAGCATTCTGGAAGTTTGGGCTCAATTCTGTAAGAGGAGTCACGGCAAAGACTTTGATCAAGAAAGTGAAATATTCAAAATAACATTTTAGAGAAACTTGCATTACAGTGGAGAGCAGGACAAACTAAAGAGACAGGTGGGTGATCTGGAGACCAATGAGGAGATGTCTGCTGGAGATCTTTGGGTTTGGTGATTCAACCCAACCTAGGGAAGTGGAAGTGGACATCAGAGGAAAGAGGCTCTCCAGAGATACAGGCAAGGACCACTAGTGAGCAGTTGACTTGAAGGAGGAAAGGAAAGCCAGGAGCCCAAACTGTCTTGGAGGGTTTGACCTAGTGTCTGAATGAACAGGGATGAGAGAAGAGGCACTGGTTTGCAGGTGAAGGTGGGGAGTTTGATTTGATGTCTCTTGAGCTTGAAGTTACATCTGGACATCCAAAAAGTGACAGCCTATGGTCAAAAGAACCAGACAGACCTGGGTTCAAATCCCAGCTCTGCCACTTACTAGCTGTGTGACTAGCTCTGAGGACCTCTCTGAGCCTCTGTTTCCTTACCTGCAAAAAAAGAGAAAATGAATGCAGGTTACTCTAAGGGTTGAGGCATATGAAATTGTCTGGCAACTGACAAATTGATAGATGCTCATCAAACGTTAGGATTTTTTTTAATGTTTATCAGGTAATCGGGATTGGGTCTTGGGGTTGGCCTCAGAGCTGATATTATAGATTCGGAAAGCTTTGGACTAGAAGAGATGGCTGAAGCATACGGACAGTTGAGATCAATTACCTTTCGGAGGAAGATGTCCTATCGAAGACCAACAAGCACTGAAGACAAATTTTAAGTTAGTTGGCTACTTCTGTTTTCCCATAAGGAGCACAACTCAGTTCAGTTGTATAAACTTTTATGAGCCAGACACATAAAGGAGAAAGGGGAGCCCTGAGACGAATAAGACTCAGTTCCTGCCCTGGAAGGACTCACAGTTTCTTGAGGGGGATGGTCTATAGGAAACCAAATAAAGTGCAACGTGAGGAGAGCTATTAGGAGAGGCCTGAACCAAGAGCTTGGGGTATACTGAGGGGGGAGCAATTCGTTTTACCTAGAGGATGTTGAGAGGTGATAGCTGGAACGCTAGCTAAGACCTCTCCCAAAGCGTTAAATACACAAACATTTTTCAAATAAATTAACGATGCATAATAGTTTTCACTTAATCAACAGTTCAAAGATAATGGTTCAAGGACGAGAACTCTACCAAAAATTCTAACCCCATATTTCTAGGTCATTATGGTAAAAAGAGTAGGGGGGTAAAAAATGTAGTTCTAGAAGTGAAGCATTCTCTAGTTTCCAGCTCAAACAGCTTCTAAAGCACATGGGTGACCTGTGATGTAGTTAACTAGGGTTGACCGTTATAATGGAAACATTCTTCTGTGTTTTTATGAGTTCACAGTGTAAAGCTTGGTGCTGACACAGGAGAAAAAAATTTTTTTTCTATTAATTGAATCTCAAGTAGTCACTTCAAAGACCAGAAAGAAGGAGCTTGCAGGAGGAACCTTACAGGTTCCGCTAATTCAAACGCCTCTTCTGCTTTCTTGACAAAGAGACATCAGAGAGGGGAAGTGATTCACACAAGGTCTCCCAGCTTGGGAGAGCCAGAACAGGGTCTCAGAGTTCCTTACTCCCGTCCCAGTACTCTTTCCAAGACACCACCCTGCCGCTTAAATGAATCATCGATTCCAGATCCTCCAGTCCATACTGCCACGAGCTACATGTATTTACACACACACACACACACGTACACACACACACAGTGTGAAGTGACCCTAAGTGGGCCATCACCCCCTCTGCATGGTGTGAGATTTCTGTGAACTGTGTATGGACACACATGTCTTCTCCCAACCAGCCTCTGCCTACCTTAAGGCTGTGGGGTGAATTCCACTTATTGCTCTACCCAGGGGTGTGGGGGAGCTGGCTCACACTGGCTCGAAAGAGCCAACTGTGTGCATTATTCCTAACTCCGAACTCGGTGACCATGAAACGAGTCATGGAGGGAGTATTTATAACAAGGAAATCGAAAAACACTACAAATCAGGCCTTTGTTTCCTCAGAAAGCTGGTTGTTAAATATTTACTCGCACATCACGGATGATATTCCCAGAGCTTAGCTTGTAGGGTAGAAATGACCACATGGTTGAATTTGGGTGAATACATGAATGGCCAGAGGCAGACATCTGGGGAATGACTGGTCTCAGGAGGGCCGAGCTCAGTGTATCAGTGGGACAGAAAGATGCCCAGGTAACTTGCAGGAGGGGGACACAGGACAGCCATGGATTTAAACCTTAGCTACACACTGAAATCACCTGATGCCTAGGCCACATGCCAGTCCTGAACCCCTGGAGTGTGTCTAGGACATCAGGACTTTCTAAGTATCCTTACATGATTCTAAAAGATAGCCAAGTTTGAGAACCTGGAGAAAATTCCTAATCTTAGCCCCATCATGTTACCCATCTTCAGGGTACCCCAAAGGTCCACCATTGCCCACCATTTTAATGCAGGGAGATTGAGTCAGGTAGGTTACCATGAAATTTCACTGGTAGGTTAGCAGACAGCCCGGTGATAAGGGGCTGGATTACAGGAGGCTCTCCTCCTGACTCGGTATGGTTTTGACGATTTGGCTCATGTCCAGTATGATGATTTAGTTAGGTGGCCACTTCAGAAAAAGCATCTCTACTCCGTCTAAGATCCTGGCACCTGCAGCCTAAAGACAGTTTCCCTACAGGTCGTTAGCACATCCTCATTTCCCCCACGTTCCCACCCTGGAACACCACTAACATTTCCTTCCCCCGACGGTCACATGCCTGTTATTCTTTTTCTCTTTAAAAGGACAGCACAAGTACCACCTCTTCTTTGGGGCTTTCCTTGATCTCCGGCGCCATCAACAAGGCTATGATGGCAAAAACATGGGCTTTGGAGTCAAACAGACTCTGAATTCAAGCTCCAGTTCTGTTTAATAGCAGTGAAGTTTGGCAAGTCAGATTCTTGGAGCCACACGTTCTGCCTATATAACGTGAGGTCGACAACACTTAAATAAGTTGATAGGACATTATCTGGATGCGTCCGGCATTGTGTACTGGCAACAGGAGAGAAGGGAAGCTTGCTGTTTCAGTAGAGTCTGTTCTGCCCCTCCCTGGCCATTCATTCTGTCATACCCCCCCTCTGAGTCTCAATTTCCCTCCTCTGAAAAAAACAAGAGTCTAACTGATGCTCTGGACGGGGCTTTTCAGTTCTAGAGGGACTTAATGCCTCTGCCGCTTACTTGGCATTCATCTGCCTTCCACGGTGACTGATCTTTTTCTATACGCAACAGGTTAGGGGACCCCAGAGAGTGGCGAGTGTGCCTTCTACGTCTATGTATCTCTAGAGCCCAGAACAGGCCCTAAACTTAGGACGTTTATCACATTAAGCTTCCATCACCTTAGCTGCTCCCTCCTTTGTGAGTGTCTCATCGCATGACAGGGCCAGCATGAGCCTATTACAGATTTGTCTGATGCTTTAGCCTCAGGGCTCTGCGCCCCAGCAGACGTCAAGCTGCTGTAGCTACTTGTAACTTACTCAATAGTATCAGCCGGCAGCAAGGACCTATGGGTAAGTTTCCCAAACTATAAGAAGAGCTATGTAGTAAATCACCAATGGATTCGTCATGGGATTTGGATTTTGTTCTTTCTGATGTCACCCACCTGTAATGATACATAAAGGACCCTGTGTGGCGCCACCTGGATGCGGTCGAAGTAAACCACTGGAAGTCACACCATGCCTTGGGGCCAAAGGAATTTCCCAACCACTCTACCCCATTCTTCCTTGGATCTCTAAGTCATGAGTTACACTCGGCAATCTCTACTTGGTAATTGCTTCTTTCCCTAAGTGATGTCAGAGCCAATGCGTTTTCTCTTTCTCCTTAAGTGAGGATTTGCTAGCAGGACTGTATTTTTTCTCACCTAATAACAAGTGATGGCAAAGTGTGAAATTAGCTCTAACAAGCACCAAGGACTGAATCTTGTAAATTGCCAAGCAAGCTGAGAAATCAGTAGTTGGCCCTCAAGATCCAGTGGCATCTACTGGTCTCCTTGACTCTGAACCCACTTAGAAGGGGTTAGGTAATCTTCTGGTTCCAGATGCCCACAGATTTTAGAGTTGGGAAGCTGGTGATTCTCTAACTACTGGGAAGTTTTGTTGATGCTGACGTTGGCCCATTTGATCCAAGCATCCCAAAGGGATGGGGCGATGCAAAAGAAATGGGGCTTCTGGAGATGAGATTTCAAATACTGCTCCCTGGAGGAGTTGATGTGTATGTGTGATTTCAACTTTTCATATACAGACTTTCTAGCACGAGAGGAATAAAAGAGATCCTGGACGTGTATGAGGACTCTACACTCCTTATAACTACCCTGCCTACTAGCTGCGGGGTCTTGGTGTAGGACTGCCCCCTGCAGCCATGCAGGTGAAACCCCTCACACTGCCGGGCTGCACCATTCTCATAGTGACAACACCAGTGGCTCCCTCTGGGGCTGTGCAACAGAAAGTTTCTCTCTCTGAGTCTTACTTTCCTCATTTATAAAATGGAGACAAAAAAGTCTTAATCACAGGATCACTGAGAGGATAAAATTGGGCGTGTGAATTAGGCCACTTTTTCTGTCCTCACCTCAAAGGCCAATCCTGATGTCCAAACCTTCAAGGCTTGAGACCCAGGATGCAACAGAGTGAGACTCCCCCCTGCCCATCCCTCACCTACCCCTCCCACCTCATCTCCTCCTGTCTGCCTAGCATGTACCCTGGTTCTCTGGCTCAGTCCCAATCCCATCCTTCAAGATTCAGACTCTCTTCTGAAAATGATGCCGTGCTTTTCAGGAAGGCCTCTCTAGCTCATTCAAGATTCTGGGTCTGTATTCTTGTCCATGACTGTCTCTCAGCTTCAAATCCACCCTCCTGTACACTGCTTTATGATAGGACACTGCAAACCTCATTTCTGCTTTACCAGCAGGATCCCTGTTGGACTTTGCCAAAAGGGGGAACTAGAGAGAGGCTGCAAGGTGGGAGGAAGAAGAAGCAGCCCCATCATCCCGCTTGCTTCCTGTAGGCATCCTGTCTCCTTCCTCTTCCTGTCAGCACCAGCCCAGTCTTACTTGTCCACCTCTGAAGTAGTAGTCTGGTCCAGTAATATCAGTTGTATCCAAGTTTCAGTTTCTCCCAGCAATTTCAGAACATGCTTTGTTGTACTCTGTCAGAAACACCAGCACCAGCTGGGTGTTGGTCCCTCCTCAGAAGTCTCAACCCTACATGTTCCCTCGTCCACGCTCAGAACCACCAACACCAGAAGGAAAGGGCCCCCTCCTCAGAGGGCTGAGTTTCAGCTCTGAAGCATCCTCTCTCCAGGCAAAGTTCTAATTATTCCAACATCTTCATTTTCTTCCCCCCAGTCCTAGGGGTGGTGGCTGCTTCTTATAGTTGCTCCATCTGTGATAACTTATTATTCTCTCTTTGTCCTTTAAGTTACCTAGTTAACAATTCATTATTCCCAGTAACAATTCTTTTGATTTAATTCTATTGGGTTAAAAAAAAAAAAACTGATACGGTTTCTTTCTCCTTACTGGATACTGATGGACACATCTACATACGACCTATGACTTACAACTACCAGAGTGCATGTCAAACAAACATGCTGCCGTTATCCACCATTCATCTCACTGCTCTTTCTGCTTTCTAGCCTTAGGGCCAAAAGTAGTGTCTGGCTCAATGAACACCAGTGAATTTGTGGATAATAGAATAAATGAAGGGATGAATGATGCCTATGGAAGTCAATCAAGTTTACGGTGTGATTGTTGGGACTTCTGCCCGGGCACCTCTGCTGGGATGGTAGTGGGGCAGATTTTATCCAAGAATGTTCCAATGTAAAAGATGCTGAGAAGGTTTGGAATCATGCCCCGATGAGTTCATGAGAAACTTAATTGAGAAAAGACTGAGCTCTGGAGTCTTGGGATCAAATCCTGGCTCTACAACTTCATCACTGTAAGAATCGAAGAAAGCAACTAAACTTCTTTGACCTCAGTTTTCTCATTCATAAGATATGGAATATAAGATATTTAAAAAGATTCTTCTGAGGATTAAGTGAAGAAAAAAGTATGCAAATGAGCCTACTGTAGTAGATGGCACGCAACAGGAGCTAAATATTTATGTCATCTCTCTTCTCCTTCCCTACCCATCTCTTGACTATTTCCGTCTAAATCTTTAGTGAGAATCAGGGAGATTTCGTTTTCCAAAGAAGGATAAGGCCAGACTGTGATCATTCTTCACGATCAGCACCACCACCATCACCACCATCAGCACCACCACCATCACCACCATCAGCACCACCACCATCACCACCACCACCATCACCACCATCAGCACCACCACCATCACCACCATCATCCCCACCACCCATCACCATCCCCACCACCATCACCACCATCATCCCCACCACCATCACCACCATCAGCACCACCACCATCACCACCATCAGCACCACCACCATCACCGTCATCAGCACCACCACCATCACCACCATCCCCACCACCATCACCACCATCATCCCCACCACCATCACCATCATCAGCACCACCACCATCACCATCATCACCATCATCATTAAGTGAAAACTCAAGCAAAACGTGGTGCTTTGCATGTTTTCCTTTTTCACTCTTCAGATCAGTATTTTCCTCAGCATTTACAGGTGAGGAAACTCTCAGAGGTTAAGTTACTGCACAAGGTCCCACGGCTAGTCACTATCAGTGCTGTAAATTGAACCCACATATATCTGGGTCCAAGACCACTGCTCTTTCCTCACACTGCCTTCTGACCACTGTGACCAAGAGTCAGACTTCTCTGTGTCCTCCCATTAAGAAGCCATTGGCCCCAAAGCCTGCGAGTTTTGTTTCTGTATCACCGACACTTGGCCTAATTTGTAGCCCTCCCTAGCCTCCCTTTGCCTGCCTATATCCATGGCAATGGCACCTCACTGCAGCCAAGATGCAATTGTCCGCCTCATGCCTGACCCTGTGGTAGACAGAGAGAAGCTAGCATCTGCGGTCTGAGTGCATGAACGCGCATATTCCTGAAAGGCCTCCTTCTCCCATTCCTTCCTGCTCAGGTTAATAGTTGGGGCAGAACTCTATGTGTGAGACTTTACTGAGCACATTTTCTGTCACTCTCAGTCCAGATGGTCAGTTGGCAAGTAGAGAAGAACTACAACGTGGGAGGTGGGAGAAGAGAAAGGAATGAAGATGCCAGGGTCTGCCCGTCATTTTGTCACCATCTTTGAGGCCACCTCTCTAGGAAGAACATAAGCTCTCTGGGGACAGAGAAACAGGCTTTTCCAGTTCTGCAGCCACCGCTCCATCCTACCACCTCACTCAGTGAAGAACCAGGCACGTAACAGACATTGACTAGTAGAAGCCCAGAAAGGAGTGGTGTGCATGGGGAATTAAGAGATTTGGTTTCTTCTGCCTCTGAATTGCTTTAGACAAGCCATTCTCCATCTCTCTGGACTTTAGCTCCCTTCCCTGAAGGAGGACTGGGGTGCCGGGGAAGGCCGGACATGAGCTGCAGAGTTAGAAATATCGACTTTGAAACCAGGTCATGACCTTTTCTGTGACCTGGCCCACTACTTCCCCTGGCCCAGCACTGCCTATGTAACTCCCCTACATGCTGGCTATAGCTCACCTGTTTCTTGATGTTTCTATTATTTTCAAATTTTTCTACAATGGATATGTATTCTTTTTATATTTTTTAAAGTGTTTTTAAAAGTTAAATTCAAATCCGATCATTGCTCTCTTCAACACCCATTTCTCTTTCTCAGTTATCTTCAACATGACACTGTGTCTTCTGAGCTCAGAAAAGGCCACTTCTTCTGCCTCATCTCCTGAAGTTCCCCCCAAGAGCTCCTGTGCATATAAAGACACTTGCTTTTCTCTAATCGCCTCATTCTTGCCTTCTTGAAACACCTTTGGGCCATCATTCATACCGATCCCGCTGCTTGCAAAGTCTTGGCCTAATAAATCCGTACTCAGTCTTCAAGATGTTATGAAAACATCACCTCCCCTGGGAAGTCTTCCCTGACTACAGCACAGTGGCCCACATCTGCAGAGTTAGCAACTGTGTCTTCTGATGCTGTAGCATCACACATACTACATCTACTAGAGAAAAGATGGACCTCGACTGTGATCGTCTCTTTGTGTGTCCCTCTGTGATTAAATCATGAGATTTCTGAAAGCGAGGACCTTCTTCTCAGTCATCTTTACATCACTGGGGCCCTTCAAACACGCCTGCTTTCCATGTGTGCATGCACTGTGTTAACCTCTGTACATCTAAGCAAATAAAGTAATGGCTCTGCCCTCCTGGAGCTTACAGTCAAGTGAGAAAGACAGACATTTTTAAAAAAAGGAAAGAAAAAGAAAGTAACTAAATAAGAAATTTAAATCATGAAATGTATTATGAAGGATGCAAATGGTGCCTTGATAAAGACCAACTGAGAGGAGGGGATTGATTAGGATTCTCCTAAGAGGCCTCTCTGAGGAGATAGCATTTAACCTGAAATCTTCAGGACCCGAAGGAGCCATCCAGCTGAGGAGCTGGGAAGAGCTTTCCAGGAGGAAGCCGGCACGTGCAGCGTCCATGAGATAGAAAGAACTTGGCATGTGTGAGGCTCCGGCACAGGCCAGGCAGCATAGAAAAAAGGAGGCTGAGTGCAGGGAGAGATGGGGAGAGAAGGGCAAGAGTGTGCATTCACTTGAGGTGCAGGGGGAAGGCACTGATGTGTTTTAAGCTGGGAAATGACATAACTGAACTTAAGTTTTAAATGGTTACTCTGACCTTCAGGCTTCCCCCTTGAAAATGCGGTTAAAACGGGAGCCCCTCTTAAGATGTTCACCTCTGAGCCAAGACTTGAGAGCTAAAAGAAGACAGCCCTTAGGAGACTGAGGGCAAACTTTCAGTACTTGGCATATAACAGCAACTCAATAAGTGGGTTTTTGTTTGGTTGGTTTTCTCTCATTGTTTTTTGTTTGTTTTGCAAATCAATGTCTGAATAGCTTGAAATTTGCCTGAGGTCTACTCTATAGGAGTGATCTCTGTTTACTGCTGGCAGCTAAGAAAACCTGAACAATCAGTGCTGATTTTTTGGAGAGGTAAACAAGCTGCCTGTGGAAGTGGGCCACCAGCCAGATACCCCCAGCCAGGTTCGACCTTGACTTACTGAAAGGAGATGACATGGAAGGCCACTGTGCTAAGGACTCTGAGATAATCGAAGCAAACTGCATCGTCTCATGGAAAATAAACTGGAGCCCAGAGAGGAGAACTCAGAGTAACCAGCACCAAGGCCGGTCTTAGAGGTCCAGACTCCTAACCTAAGCCTGGAGTCATTTTCCTACATCAACCAGGATGAGCCCCATCAGGGAGCCTTTGAACTCACCTTGGGCCAAAGTGAAGCTTCAGCATCTTCACTGTTGCTAAGTGACCTGTCCTGGGGAGGTGGATGCCTCTGTGAAGTGAACCCAGGTTCCCTCCCCTCGACGGCAAGCCTGCCCCCTCAGCGCTGCTCAACCTGGCAGAATCTGCAGGTAGCTGTGTTCTGGGCTGGAAGGTACTGGGATGAGCTGTTTCCACTTAAGCTCAAGGTAGTGCTCGATGGGCTTGAAGACGCCCTCTGGCATTGAACGTTGACCTTCACACAGAAGAAAACTCAGACCCAGAGAGAGGAATTCATGTCAGAACTGGAACGAGAGGCCAGGTCGTCTAGCTCTGGCCCAGTGCTCTTTCCTGTATGCTATGCCAGCTCCCTGCTCAAAGGGGACGATGCTTTGAAACTGCATCCTGACCTCCTTCTAGACGACGCACGTCTGAGGGCTAGTATCACAGCTTCTCTGTCTTTTCCTCCTCTCACCTCTTCTGGTGGCTGCCAAAAGCACCCATAAGAATTTGTTGATTCTGGGAGCAGACACACTTTACGATAGGCCAACAGTAATTCCTAGATAAGTGTCCAGTGAAAGGGTATTCAGTGTATATCACATAGGAAGACCTCTCATCCCCAACACAGACACTCTCCCTCTCTCTCTCTCTCTCAAACAGTTGGCAAGATAAGAAAGGTGAGACCCTGTGATTCAAGACCTAAATTCCTCTCCCACCTCTGTATTCACCATGCTTTGTGACCTTGGTTCAGTCTTCAACCACCCTGTTCCTTTGAGTTTAAGTTTCTGAATAGCCAATCTGTTAATTTCTCTTTTAGCTGGATGAGGCTGGGGAAGTGTGTGTGTGTGTGTGTGTGTGTGTGTGTGTGTGTGTGATGTTTCCTCATTCAGCTTTCAGAACCATCAAATGAGGCAGGTATTATTATTCAGCCCATTTTCCAGACACATACATTTCATCAGTTCTCAAATATTTATGCCACGAATATGCGTCAGACACCATGCTTAGCAAGCTGGACTCCTATCCTCCCGGAGCTGACACGGCAACAGAATGGAGAAACCAAGGACCATAAAGTAGAATTCAATAGGAAGCCAAGCCTTGAACTGGAGTCTCTTTATTGCAAATCTCATATTCTTTCTATGGCACCAAGTTGTATCTTGTTAAGAATAAAGACTGAAGCTGGGACAGGAAGATCCCCAGAGAAGAAACTCATTTGTCTTCTGTGTCCTTCTGAATCTTACAGATTCCAGGACAAGAGGGTCATCTCCATTTGCAAGTGACTGGCGTGCAGCAACTCTCCCTAAACCACACCATGAATAGGCGGAAAGGAGGAAAAGGTCAGCAAGCTGAACTTGTGTGTGTGTGTGTGTGTGTGTGTGTGTGAGAGAGAGAGAGAGAGAGACAGAGAGAGAGAGAGAGAGAGAGAGAGAGAGAGAGAGAGAGAGAGAGAGAGGGAGCGGCCCAGCTATTGCTGGGGCTTAGACCCAGGCTGCCTTGACATTTCCTCCAAAGCATGAAGGAATGGGCCTAAGGAGCCACAACCATCTAGAAATTTGCTATTGCGACAAGGAGAGGACCTCCCTTCCCTGCACACATGCACTTAGTCCCCATTCTGGAGGCCCCTCTCTCCACTCCTCCCTGCTTCAAGAGTTCCAGAAACCCCAGAGTGTTCTGAGTAGAGCATGAGACAGACCTGGCCCCAGCATCAACCCAGAAGCAAACCTCCAGCACCCTTGGTTCTTTCTTAGCAAATGTGAAGTCCCCAACTCTCCCACCCACCCCAAGACTGTGTACTACACTTTACAGTTTGCAAAGAACATAACATATTTGTTTTTCTTTTTTCTTTTTTTTGGCCACTCCACGAGGCATGCGAGATCTTAGTTTCCCAACCAGGGATCAAACCTGGTACCCCTGCGGTGGAAGGGCGGAGTCCTAACCACTGGATCACGAGGGAAGTCTCCATACTTGTTTTTCCGTACATTAAGAGCTTATTGTAGTGGGCAATGGAGAGGGGTAGAGGGCAATGGAGAGGGGTAGCAGGAGGGACATTTAGCTGGGGCCTCATATTCAGATTTAGCCTCAGATGTAGACTTTTGCTTTCCAAATGAGCTTATATAAACACGTTACTATTTTAGGGTGTTTGAAAGATTAACTCACTAAATGCAAATATTTAACACCGTCTACCATTCTGTAACCCTGTTTTATCATTTCTCAGAAGAGCTCTAAAAATGGGAATGCTCGGGGCACTTGACTTTGAGAGACCCTGAAAACAGCCCTGGGAAGGCCAAAGAACAGGGAGTGTCACCCTCCGTTCACAGATGGGAAAACTGAGATCCAGAGCCCCCAGCTCAGAATCCTCTAGAACAACCTCGTTCCCTGTGGCTGGCAGCACCAGAGAGATTCTCCAAGGCTGGGCCGTCCAAAACGGAAGCCACTGGCTACATGTGGTGACTGAGCACTTGCAACGTGGCTGGTATGAATCGAGAAGGGCTGTAAATGTAAAATACACATAGATTTCCGAGGCTTTAATACAAAAAAGAATGTTCAATATATCAAACATGTCATTACTAATTTTTGTATTTATTCCATGCTGAAATGATATTTTGGATACAGTGACTAAATAAAATACGTTATTAAAACTAGTTCTACTCATCCCTTTCACTCTTTTAAACGTAGCTATTAGCAAATTTTAAATTACACAGGAGGCTCACGTTATATTTCTATTGGCTGACGCTGCTCTGAGGGAAGTAAGTACCATTTATCCCGGGTACGTGCTGGCTAATTTTGCAGCAGGGGGCTTTCCTGCTAGATGTTTAGAAACAGCCTTGAGGATTTGAGATCCACTCTTGCCCATGGCAATGGAAATGACCTGAATGTGGGGGCTGGGGTGGGCGAGGGCTTTTCAGACCTCCCCCACGCAGCCATATTTCTGAATCCACGGATATCCATTGAATGAGATCAAGGCAGTAATGGGAGGGTGTATAACGGGCTAGCATTTGGGATGAGAATGTCACACTAATTGCAGGCTTGCTCCCTACAAATCACCTTGATTTGTCACCAAATTAGATGGCAAAACGAAACATCCAGGCAGAAATGAAATTCCAGCTGTAGCAGCAGTGTGAAGCCACTCTGACTGGCTGTGTGGAGAGGGCTTGTCTCACACGAGCTTTGAGCACTAATGTTTCAAGGAAGTTCCAAGTACCCGATTCTTTCCCTGGGCAGATGGGCAGGCAGGAGTCAGCCCTCAGCTGCTGGGCTGGTGGGCAGAGGGTTGGGCTCTGGGGCCCTGGTCCACCAGTCATTCCATTCAGGATGGGCATTTCCCAAGGCCCAGGCCAAATGAGCATGAGTCCCCGGGTAACGATGGTCCACCTGGGCTGGGCCTCCAGGTTCAGACCGGCGGACAATTTTTTATATAACTCAAGTAAGTTTTGAGAGAGAAAAGCACCAGCCCCCGTGGTGCCAGGAGGCTGCAAGGCCTCTGGTGGCCTCCCCTTCCCACAACCCCAGCCATGGGTCCCTATCCTGTGAGCTTAAGATGTGCAGAATTCATCTGGAGACCAGGGGCCAGCCGATTCTGTCCTTTGCTGCCTGTGACCTTGAGGATGTTTCTCCACGTCTCTGGGGCTAGTCCCTCCTTTTGAAGAACTGGGGTGATGTTGGCCTTGATGATATCTCAGGGTCTACCTCTGACACATGTTCTATGACCTCAATCCAACACACACAGATGCACGGAGACACAGACACACAGACATACCCACAGAGAAGCACAAGCACATACACAAATAAATGGATACATAAAAGCACACCCACACAGACACACCCAACAGACACATAATGACACACGGATATACACACACACTGATACAGACACACAGATTCATACCCACATAGACACATATAAACCCATGCATAAACATATACACACATCCACAGCACACAAAGACACATGCATACACACAAACACACACCTGCACAGAAACATACAAACACACACAGACATACACAGACGCACACAGACACAAAGAGACACATACCCATGGACCGAAGCATAAACACACACTCACAGACACACACACACAAACACACACCACCCCACATAATCCTTTTCGTTCAAGTGATTACAAAAACCTGAACATTTTACTAATGAAACAATCTGGGCTCCAAAAATCCACAACAATCTAGTCCCAGAGGGATTACTTGATGCCTCCAGTTAGAGGCACACATACACAGACACACACACACACACACACACACACACACACACACACACCCCTATCCCCTCTGTCTTCACACCCACCATCTCCTAGTACCTGCTCCCCTCCCGTCCCCACCCCCATGGTCCATACTCTACACCCCAGCTCCCTCCCAAAGGCAACACCAACTCCCTCTGTCTGGTGTGTGAATCCACAGCAACAGATCTGGGTGGCTGGCAACACTGCTGCTTCTCCATCCTTATCCACAGCCCTGTGTTTCCATCTCCCCTCCAGCACCTTCTCCTCTCTGCCCCACAAGCTGGAGTTTCCCACATATCAGAAGTCCCCCCGCCTTGCCCTCCTCCCTAGCCCGGCTCTCCTTCCCTGGGCGGCCATCTCCTTGAACGAGAGGTTAACAGGGTACCAGCACCGCCACCCTCCCGGCACTCCTCGGCCCTCTGTCTCTGGCCTCTGCCTCCACTGTTCCCCAGAAGCCTCTACAGCAGAGCCCCCCAGGTGCTCTCTAATTGCCAAATCGAATGCACTCCGTTCAGTCCTCACATTGCCAGCCTTTTCGGTGACCCCGTGGCTCACTCCCTCCTGACCACTCGCTCCAGCCCACCCACCCTTCTCTAAGCATTTCCTCTCAGGCTCCATCCATTTACCTTTGACAGTCTCTGTGGCCCAAGGTCTTGGCCTCACCCTTGTGCACACCTGGGCCCCTCATCGGCCACCCAGGGTCTATAGCCGTCTGCCCACATCTGCCCCGTGCACCCTGCAGGCACCTGGATGAGCCCAGACTGAACTTACCGCCTCTGCTCTGCTGGGCCACCACCTCCCCCTTTTCTCTCTCCCCTTATTTCAGGTGTTTGCGCCTGCCTGACCCCAAGCCAGGAATCTGGAAGTCAGCCCAGATTTTCCCTCTCGTTTCCTTTAACCCATTGCATTCAAGTGGCACAAAAACCTGGACAACTTCCCAAGGTAACCCTGCAGGCTCCACCCATCCATGTGGCCCACGTCCAGAGCTGTATCTCTCTGTCTCCGATTATAACCAGACGCTCCCTCCCTTCAATTCCCACCAGCAGCTTCTCTTCTCCCCTGAAGGATACAGTCCCCGCGGCTTAGACACTTGGTAATCCAACCTCTGCCGACCATCCCAGCCTTCTCTCTTGCCCCTCCCTCATACATAGCCCATATACCACGAATATTCCAGATGACTTTTACCCCCAAATTCCCAAGCTGCTGCACTTCTCCAGGACTGGCCAAGTTATTCCCAGAGGCGGAGCAGCCTTCGCCTGGTTATTAACCCACTTGCAATATTCGGCACCAGTGTCGCCCCCATTATGGAACGTTGCCTGATAAACCTGCTCAGCTTCCAGGAGGGTTAGGTGCCCCTGCCCTGCTCACTTAGTGCCCTGTGTACATTTTCAATGAAGCCCTTACGCAGTCCAATATTATCCTCTATTTGCATTTTTTTCTCCCCTACTGTTTGAGCTCCTTGTGGACAGAGACTAATTTATTCATGAATTCCTAGAGACTTACATAGTCCCAGTACATAGAAGGTAATAAATGAATGTATATTGCATGAATGAAGGAATGAATGAATGAGGCAGACTCACTCAGCCCAAGGAAAGAGTTTAGGTCCCTCTCAGAGCCCTGCCTTTTTTTCCCTGTGGGAGGGAAGGTCAACCTCTAGAGCCTCCTCCTGGTGACACCTAGCAACTGTTGCCATGACAACTAAAAAAGCACCATTTTCCCAGGACAATCCTTCTTCCCCCCGCTGCTGCCTTTCCCCACCAGGCTCAGCAGATCAGAGGAGGCAGCGCTCCTGCTTCAGGAAGCAGCGGGAGGGGGTGTCCTCCCTGAGACAGCTGATCCTGCCACCTGGCTCATACCCCCCAGGGCAGGAGTCCTGATGGAAATGGAGAAAATTGGATTTGATGGAATCAGATGCGCTTGGGCAATCTAGGAGGAGGGACAGATTGGGCCAGCTGGCAGTGGGATCCTAGGGTCAACCAGAGGGAAAGCTTATTAGAGGGGTCTCCATTCAACAGGGAGCTGGAGGGAGATGCTGTCCCGGGGTGGGGAGGGAGGGATGCAGAGAGAGTTGGCCCAAGGGCTCCATCCAGAACACAGACTGTAGAGCCAGAATGTTCTGCCCCTAGGCCCACTCCCTTCAAGGACTGCACCAGGCCCCAGCTGCCCTTCCTGGGGCAGCTCTAGGTCACCTATGCCCCTACGTTCCCAGCACCACCCTTTGTGATTCGCCACCCTTGGACTTAGAGTTCAAGGTCAGTATGATCCTGAGGGGAGAAAGTGCATCTGTTTTAATCATCATCACATCCCCAGTGCCTCCCAGTGCCTGGCAAACAGATGTTCCATAGGGGGTTATGAATGAATGAAAAGCTGCACTGAGACAGGAAGAGGGCAGTCCAAGGGCTGGGCGGCCAGAAGGAGAAGCCACCGAGGGCCTATTCTGTGCTGGCTGCACTGAATGGATGGACGCCCTTATGGAAGAAGAGAGAACGGGGGCTCCGGAGGGCTGGTCACTTGCCAAGGTCACACAGAGAAAGGGGCAGAGTCAGGATTTAAGGAGGGCTCTGGCTACAAGGCCCATGTTCACTGCTCTACCCCAAACCAGAGCCACTGGAGCAGAAATGATGCCTCACACCTTGTGGCCCACGGTGTCCCGGTCCCGCCGCCACCCCCTCCCCCCACGTACTGTCCAGACAGAGAGCACCTAACCCCGCGGCTCACTCCTATAGATCAGAAATTCTCCAGGTATGTAGAAAAGGGAACACTCCTACACTGTTGGTGGGAGTGGTACAGCCACTATGGAGAGCAGTATGGAGGTTCCTTAAAAAACTAAAAATAGATGTACCATATGATCCAGCAATCCCACTCCTAGGCATATACTGGAGAAAACTGTAATTCGAAAAGATACATGCACCTAATTGTTCGTTGCAGCGCTGTTTACAATAGCCAAGACATAGAAGCACCTAAATGTTCATCAACAGATGAATGGATAAAGATGTGGTACATACATACAATGGAATATTACTCAGCCTTAAAAAGAATGAAATAATGTCATTTGCAGCAACAAGGTTGGACCTGGAGATTACCATACTAAGTGAAGTAAGTCAGACAGAGAAAGACAAATACCATATGATATCGCTTATACGGGGGATCTAAAAAAATGATACAAATGAACTTATTTACAAAACAGACACAGAAAACAAACTCACGGTTACCAAAGAGGAAAGGTGGGGGCAGAGGGATAAATTAGGTGTTTGGTATTAATATATATACACTATTATATATAAAATAGATAACCAACAAGGACCTACTGTACAGCACAGGGAACTCCGCTCAATATTCTGTAATAACCTAAATGGGAAAAGAATTTGAAAAAGAACAGATATACGTATATGTATAACCGAATCACTTTGCTGTACACCTGAAACTAACACAATATTGTAAACCAACTATAGTCCAATATAAAATAAAAATAAAAAAAAAGATAAGAAATCCTCCAGGTGGGAGGGCTAATTGCTCTCTTTGCCCTTGTCACCCTCGGTGTCTGGTCCTGATGAATAAGAGGAGCTGACTGCATTATTGCCAGAGGGACCCTTGGCAGGTTCATAGCAGAGAGAATGCTGGGTCTCCAGCTATGAGACTCCGGACAGTCTCCACCCAGAGAGGAGAATCAACTTCACGGAGGTACCTTCCCCTCCCTTTCTCCTCTCCCAGAGATGGTCTTGCTTCATCCCTGGCATACTTGATGGAGTCGTGAAAGTAATCACCATTTATTGGGTGCCCACCTTGTGCTAGGCGTTGTTCTCAGCTCTTTATGTGAATTAACCTATGTAATGCTCTCAATAACCCAACGAGGTAGTTATTGTTTTTATCCCCTTTCCAAGGAAGAGGGAGGTTAATTTGGTCAAAGTCACTACAGCGACCGTGTGGCAAAACCCCAGGTGTGAACTCAGGTGGTCCAGCCAGAGCCTGCGCTCCACCACCACGCCACTCTGCAGGCTCATCTGGCAGAAAGTTTCAGGCTTTGGATTCAGCTTTGGCTTCTACCACCCAAAGCTAGAGACATTGGATATGTTACCTAACCTTCCTGAGCAGAATGCAGGGCAGTGGATAGAGCAAGGAAGGATGTCCTAAATATGGTCAACTGGTCTCAGATGTTGGCTGGTTGCCAGTCTCAGTCCACAGGTGCAGGCTGTGGCCTGCTCTGCTCCTAAGCACCAAATATGGCCCCAGGCAGGGAGGAGTTAACAACTTCAGGCACAGAGTCCCAGAACACATGCTTTGGACTGAATGTTAAATTCATATGTTGAAGTCCTCACCCTCAAGGTAACGGTTTGGAGGTGGGGACTTTGGGAGGTCATTAGGTCATGAGGGTGGAGCCCTCATGATGGGATTAGTGCCCTTATAAGAAGAGACATGAAGAGATGATGTCTCTCTCTGCCATGGCAGGACACAGAGAGAAAGTGGTCATCAACAAGCCAGGAAGCAGACCCTCACCAGGCACTGAACCTGCATCCCCTTGATCTTGGACTTCCCAGCCTCCAGAACTGTGGGAAATAAATATGTGCTGTTTAAGACACCCAGTCTCTGGTATCTGTTACAGCAGCTCAAGCTGACAACACAACACCCCAGCTGCCAACCTGGTCCAGACCTTGAGGCCTAATTCTAAAAGCTAGACTCTTGAGCCTCAACTTCCATATCTCTGAAATGGGATAATGAGAACTTCTTATAATTGATGTAAGACTTCAAGGAGACAATGCATGTAGAATGCTGGGCACAAAGCAGGTACTCAGCATTAGTAGTTCCATTATCCCCATATCCCTCCCCCTGAATCCCCCTGGAAAGAATACCTCTGCCCTTCACCCAGTTAAATCTAGGGTTGGAATTAGGGAGACAGAAAGGATCTAACTCCCGAAGGGTCAGGGCAGAGACTCCAGTTTAAAATTTTATCACGGTCCAGTCCCCTGTGGGGGGCCTAGGCTGCCCTGCCAAGGCTTGAGCTCCCAGCTGCATCTCTCAGGGGAGCATCTCCCATAGCCACACCCCAGCCTGAATTCAGGCCAAGGGAACATTGCATGGTCCCATCGGGGAGACATCAGGCCAGACCTGCATGGCTCATCTCTGCTTCACAGGGCCTAGAGGCAGGGCTCTTCCATGAAGCATCCTCTCCCTGCCTCTTTGAGCCTGCTGCTCCCACCCACCTACAATGAGCCTACATCTTCCTAATTGCAGAATCTCAAGTTTTGGAGAGATCAGCTCTCTATTTATCAGAGGACTAAATGCATGAGACAATTATAACTCGGTACTCCTTTTGTAACGAGATTTTCTTAGTATGTGTTCAGAGTGGGTTTTGCCAGCCTCTCGGGTCCCTATGGAAGGTTAATGCTTTTAAGTTCTGAAAACAACAAAAAAATTTACTAATTGTGTGACCTTGGGCATGTGCTCAAGCTTTCTGAGATTCAGTTTCTCCTTCCATAAAATGGAAAGATGACCAACTCACATGCTATCGTGGGGCTCAAATGGGATAATACATTTGTAAGCATACAAAGGTAGATATTGTTATAAACGGTCAGACAACCCTTTTCATATGGGAGTTCCAAAATAAATGTACCTGTCAAAATGTCAAATGAACATGCCCTTTGATCCAGAGTATGTAAGCACTATCCATGGATATTTAAGCAAAAGTACACAAAGATGTGTTTATATGTACATCCAAAACTGGAAACAATGCAACTCCCCTTTATGAATCCATCTTTACAGTGAGACACTATGAAATAGGTCTCAGGGGATAAAAAGGTGTTTGAGATAAATCATTAGCAGAAAAAACAAACAAAATGCACCAAAATGCAAAACAGTGCATATTATACAGTTGCTGCAAATAAAAAAGGAGACAAGCATAGATACTGGCGTAGCTGTAGCTCTGCAAGTGTACATATAATCTATCTTTACTGAAAGGATCCAGAAGAAACTGCTAACAGCTTTTACCTTTGAGGAAATGGATTAGGGATCCAGGTGTGGAAGACAACTTTGTTTTCTATCTTCCTGAGTGTTAGAATATTTGCACCATGTCTCTATATTATTACTTTTAAATAAATGGAAGCCTGGACCACAGGTACATAAAAATTGTCAGTGCTTTTTCTATATTTACAGAGCCTAAGGTACTTATCAGGAAGTTTAACATTTTAGTTTATCGGGAAAAAAAGGAAAACCGGAAATATACCTTACTGTTTCGGTTATCTACTGCTGTGCTACAAACCACCCCAAAACACAGTGGCATAAGGCAACAGCGGTTCATTATTTGTCGTGATGCTGCGGGCTGGCTGGGCAGTGCTAACGTGGTCTTGCTCAAGCCCCTGCATTCAGTTGAGGGTTGCCTGGGGCCTGGGCTCAGCTGGGACCTCTGAGACGGTGGGCCTCCCTCTCTTTGTGATCGATCATTTCCGACTTCTTCATGGGATGGACTCTAAGTTCCAAGAGGGTGAAACAGAAGTTGCAACGACTCTTAAGACCTAGACCCCACAACACCTGCTTTGGTCAAAGCAAGTCACAAAGTCAGCTCAGACCTGAGGGATGGGGAAAAAGATCTTATCTCTTGATGGGAGAGTTTTGCAAAGAATTTGTGGCCATATTTAATCGACTGCATTAATGTTATTACCATCTTTGCAGTTTGCATGACCAAAGTCATTATTTTCATCAGTGCGTTTTGGCCTGTTTTCCAGTGTCCAGTGGTCCTGGGGCCAGGGGACAAGGTAGACCTGGCTTTTTAAATATTTGTTGAATGAATGAACAAATGAATAGCTTCAGTCCCTCTGGCAGTCTCTTTGCTCTAACTGCTTTGATATCCTAGATCTTCAGGTGTCAGCAACTCTGGGTCAGCCTGCCCTGGAGGACCACTGCCCTGGGTGCCCGTTCAAGAGTGTGGCTGAGTTGGGCTCTGAGATGGATGGGGTAGGTCATGGGGATGTAGCTTCCATAGAGCTCATCACCACCTGCCCACCCCCACCGCCGCCAGGTTGCACAGAATCCCTACACATGCTCCAGGCCTTGGGCTCAGTCTATGGAGCGTCCCTTGAGACATCCCCAAGGCCATGAGTTCTTCACATTGAGTCTCTTCTGTCTCCTATCCTCTCCAAGTCTCTGCAGGCTCAACTGGCCACCAGTCCCTCCCGCCTTATCAGGGAAGTCACCCCACTTAAGGGAAAGAGCTACATACCAGGAGTCAGGACTTAAGCCTTCTGATCTAGGCTCAGGCTTTATCTGACAGTATGACCGTAATAATAATTTGAAATAAACTTTAAACCACTCACTAGAAAAGACAGTTTTTAACAAACCTTGTAGCCATGACACACTGGGGGTCTGTGCGATCTCTCAGGGTGATGGGAGGGGGAAGCGGGGAGTTCGTCGGACATGGGCGCTGGGTCCTGTGGAAAGGGATGCCAGAGCCTGGGGGAGGGATCAGCTGCTTAGCACGCCCTCCGGTGACTAGGGGTGGCTACAGCCCTCCTAGTGGCAGCCACAGCAGTGGCAGGTGCCAGAAGCAGGGTCCCCTTCACACACACACACAGAGCCTCTTTGGGAATAAGACTGAGTGATTAAACCTCCCTAGCATCTCTCTCCCGGGACAGCCAAACACAATGTCTGTTTCACGTATTAAATCTGGAGAAAGCCTATGTGAAACAGGCTGAAACAAATCAATGCGCTGACAGACTTGGTTAAGGAGAAACCGCTATCTGGTAGCCAACTGCCCACCTTTCACACAATCTCAGAGCCTCAGATCATCACTAGGGAAGGCCACGGGGTGGGGGAGTGCTCCAGATACACACTCTCTCTTCTCCATCAGGCAGCTGGTGACTGGGCTCTACTGAGCATCTACAGTGGAAGGCAGCACACTGCCACAGAACAAAATAACCGGCTGCATTTATAACCTGGCTTTGCAACTTGCTAGCCATGTACACTTGGCAAGTAACATAACCATAATCCCCATCACTCTACTACCAATACCATCACCACCCTATCTGTGTCTCGGTTTCCTTGATATAAACTAGGCGTACTGAGGCACACCTCAGATAATAAATATTAAAATGCCTGGCACATAGTTACACTCAACAACTATCAATTCCCCATCCTTTTC